>NC_060885.1:30551131-30788631 GCF_014805685.1 Silurus meridionalis | reverse complement strand
TTAAAGAGTATTATTTTAGACAAGAAATCAGAAAATATTACTTGAAATTGCTATACACACACATTACACTTAACCAGGGGCCCCAAACTTTTTTTCTGTGAGGGCAACATTTTTTTTCCTTTCTTTAATGGGGGACAGGTCAGTCTGTAACACAGGTGGTAGTTTATGGTAAAAGCATTGGACTTTGGTTCCAAAGGTCATGAGCTCAACTCCCAGTCACACCAACCTGCCACTCCTGGACCCCTAAGAAAGACCCTTATCCCTAAATGAGATAAATGTAAGTTTCTCTGGATAAAAACGGCTGCCAAATGCCATGCTAAATTAACAATACAATGCAGAAAAATGCAAGGCTCCGACTTCCAGTATGTACACAAACAAAATAATCAAGGGCTAACAACACAGAACAGGTAAACGCTATAAGTTAGCAAACTCAATTAAAAGACTGGAGATAAACTAGAACAGAAACGAAAACAAGAACACACACATTTGTTCTCGCTGTATTACCAAATTACTTTTGCTTAGCTATGCGCCAAAAACAGCCACAAGGTGTCGCTAATATACATTACCCTTGTATAAGTAAGCTAATTAGTAGCAAAATAGCATTAATAGCATGATTTTGCCACATCATCATGCCTTAATCCCAGGTTTTCTTTGCGCCCTGAATCTACAAAGTATATGCTTGCACGCTTTGAGCTGCACCTAACGATCATGAAACGCAATGAGGATAAAGTTTTTGTCTATATCCTCGATCTTCTGTAAAGGTGTGTGTGTGTTGAAGAGAGTGCAGATGTGAAGTGACGTGCTGCACAAATTGCTTTCTGCTGCTTCTCCAACCAGAGGGAAGAGTGTGAGGAAACCAATTACCTTCTGTCAGAGCAAGCATCAAATACATACAACTATAAAAAACACTAAACACAGAGAGAGAGAGAGAGAGAGAGAGAGAGAGAGAGAGAGAGAGAGAGAGAGAGAGAACTGCATGGAGAAGTCTGAATTTATCAAATAATTCAATAATCGAACACATACAGTACAGACTCAGTATTTTACTTGCAGATAGCTGTGGACTAGCACATTGTGCCTGTTTTCATGTTTTATAATTAAAATCATTAGCTCTCCTTGCTATGTATCGTTAAGCTAACTTTAATATTAAGGTAACTTTGTGATTAATAAAACTGGTCCAGAAAGTATGAAAAGGTTAAGAATAAAAAATATATATAGATATATATATAATATATATAAAATATATCTATATGTATGTATGTATTTATGTGTATACACATACATGAATTAAACAGAAGGGATGGATGGATATGTATGGCAGATATTTACAGAAGTACAGATTAAAGTGACTTAGTGTGATTGTAATTGTCATTAAAGTGTCCATTTGCTAGTATACATTGTTTTTAATTGAAATGTCCTAAAATAAAACTTTGTGCTCCAAGATATGCAAAACCGGCCGTTTACAAAAACTGCTCAGTTCCAAACACCCTTCGTTGATCGTACAGAGTGCTAAGGCTGTTATAACCATATCAAGCAGACAAGCTCAAAAGAAAAGTTCTGTCTATGCTATTTGCGTCTCAATCCTTCTGCAGCTCTGCTGGGAGACGTGCTATTGTGGGAAATTACTCAGTGTGGACCCAAATGAGCAGCTGCAACAGGCCCAGCGTGCCGCTAATGTAATAAAGAAACAATTTGATTTAAAATTGCAAAATTTATCTATTTGCAGACAAAGCTAATCCCCGGCACAAACAACACAATGCCCACAAACAGACAACTACACGTTGATTTGCACACAAATTTAGCAAAGAATATATATATACACACATGCACGCATGAGACTCTCGCTCTAATTTCTCTTTTTCTTCTTAACTCAATCTTATTTTCACCCCTCTGAAGTTCCGTACTCATTTCAGATTCTTGCTGAAAAGGCAGGATTCTGCAGATGGCAAGTCTACACCCGATTAGCAACAAAGAGTAAGCATTTCAATAAAAGGCTCTGGAAAAAAGTTCTGAAGTGCACATGCATTGAGTTTATCCACTTGGCACTACAAATTAATACGTTATTCAGACGATTCACCCATATCCTACAATCTCAATCGGAGTGGGTGTGGCCTCTCACAGCATAAGAGCTCAATTAGTATTTTGTACCTTCATAGTCAACTGATCGTGACCAAATTGAATATCTGATTTGTACCACATGGTGGAGCAAGACTTATTTTGGGGATAATGTGAACTTTTGGGTCAGAATGTAGTGTGGAGTAAAATTTGGAAAACTGGGAATAGGGTTTTCCTTTCAAATTTTTGCCATTTGGAAGACACCCTTATCCAGAGCAACTTACGGTTTTAAAGATGCATGAAATTACTGAGAACTTTGAGTATGGATTTGGACTGTAATGAATATAAACAGTTTGCTACAATGGTTTAGGAACACAGGTTGCATTTAATAATAATAATGGACAAAATACTACTTATAATGAACAAGTTTATACATTATTTTATTACCGCTTTGCCTCTGTAAAGCTGCTTTGAGACAATGTCCATTGTTAAAAGCGCTCTACAAATAAAAATGAATTGAACTGTATTTCAGTTTTACAGCTGAGCAATTGAAGGTTAAGGGCCTTGCTCAAGAGCCCAGCCATGTCAGCTTGGTGGTGCTGGGATTAAAAAACCATAGCATTCCTAAAGAACCTGAAATAAAAGTTGGGCTTAGAAACATAGACTAAAGGTTTCAATTCTGGTCTGAAATCTAAGAATTTGTTAATATGGTGTGAAAAAAATTAAGATTAAATTGTGGTTAAATTTAATGGTTGGGCAGAATTTGGTGACCGGTTCAAATCCAGTTTGGAGTTAGGTGTTAAACCTGGGCTGATGGACAATCTCGTGAAGAATCGGATGCTTAGGTCAAATCTTGGATTTGAATAATCAACCCTGGGGGTAGAATGTTAGTTCAAGGTAAAATCTTGAGGCTAGATATTTAAATATCAGAGGTTCGGATAAAAATTAGGAATTTAAATGTAAGGTAGAATATTGGAAATGTCGCAGCCCTGGCTGTTTACTGTCCAAAACCTACTAATGCATTTACGTATAACTTACACATAAACAGGCAGAAGCAACACACAGTCAAACCGACCTACAACCGCAGACTTAATCGCAAACACAAACACTCGCATTCACATGGCCAGAAATTAGCAGGTGAGGGATCAGCGTCTTTCCAGACTGTGAGAAACTGATAAGAAAATAAGTCAAACAAAGTGATTGGATTAGAAGGAAATGAGTAAACACACAAGCAGAGTGCAAGAGTGAGATTATATATATATATATATATATATATATATATATATATATATATATATATATATATATATATATAAAATGAACAAAAGTTGCAACTCAGACACAGATTCTGTTCTGCTGCTGACAGCAAAATACCGAAGGCAGAGACAAAACTGAGGGGGAGGAAAGAGATAGTGAGCGGTGTAGAGAAATTTCAAGCATGAAAACAGAGCAGAAAAAGGAAAAGATGAGAGGAATTGCTTTTATAATAAATCGAAGTTAATGCAGCCTCCATGTATGCACCTGGCATAAAGAGTAGTGATGGGAAGATCAGATCATTTAATGACTTGGTTCATTGACTGAATCTGTTTTTGGAGTCGTTTAGTTCATTTCATTCCTTTGATCAAAAACTGAATAAAATGTTACATTTTCAATAAGCAGATCCCCAACACGTCCACATTCACAAATTTTGTTTTGGACTTTTTCCGATAATGAGAATATGACAATACAGATAAGGACAAATAATATAATAAACAGAACAAGTAGCTCACCTCTCAAATCTTCTAGTCTGTGTTGTTAGTTTTTTTGTCATGTGATTCCCATAATTATTGTAACAATAATGTCAAGATTTGGACCAAAAACCTGATCTATTGCATTGTGTAGTGTCTTTTGGAGTCAGGTGACAAAAGAACGAACAACTCAGACCATTAGACTCATGAGATACTCAATTCTGTTTGCTGTATATAGCCTACAAAGATTTTGTGATGCTATGCTCATGCACACACAGTGGAAAATGAACGAATCACTCTTTGAGACTACTCGTTCTTTTGATTCACATTAAAGACTCGTTCACAACGAACAAATCGTTCATGAACAACAATCACTAATGAAGAAAGGGCAGGGTCATGACAAGTATCAGCAGACACACCGTCTCAGACAAAATAGTAAGCTTTTATTTGATTTTATACAGAAATCTGTAGCTTCATGTTTCCCACTATATAGCACACACTCATTTGTTTGGACAGAATGGACAAAATCCCCAACCTCCATTCCCATGTAGGGCTGCCACACACAAACTACAACAAACATCACCAAACACCATACAAACAAAGATTCAAACAGATACACACACAGGGACAGAAACCCATTAGCGATATAATGGATACAGGGGAATAAAGAAAGTGAAAAAGGAAAGGAAGTTGATAAGAGATGGATGAATGCAAACAAACTCCAGTCTGGGGGTTGGGGGGGAGGGAGAGGACAGAGCAATTTCAGAGATATGAGGAGATCCAGGGTTCTGCAGCCTCAGGAGAGCCAACACACACACACACTGTAAATCACTATAAATATTTATAATGATCAGCAATGTTAAAAGTGATGAACACAAACACGGTGTGAAAAACTGCACAAACCTAAAAGCACAAGTACTGTATAAGACCACTTGACAATGCTACAAAAAGTCAACTAAATGCTAAAGATAATGCCACAGCTCACTTCCTCACTTAACCTTCTCTCCATTTAGAATAGAGGAACAAGTTAACAATGCAGCCTTATAGATATCCAGTGTGTCCTGGGTATAAATAACTAAAAGCCATTCCATTTCCTGTGTTCCTGCGCAGTTCCATTTACATATTAGCCCAAATTAGCATCTAAGTGAGTACGTGAAAGCAACCATATGGCTCCTTCGTCTCTGCTACATGATAATGCTAGCCATAACAAACCTCCAGCAACGTGTAAATATTTAAACTGTGCAGCATTGAGTAAATGAATAAATCGAGAACAATCACAAACAAAAAGTGGTTCAAGCAGACAACAAATTACGACTTCGTATTCTCATTGTAAAACCCAGCCCTTGTGCCAGAACGTGTACGGCATTTCCGAAGCGCTCTATAGTTTCAATTCGGCAACGCAACCGAGAGGCAAACAAATAGCGCGAGGGCCTTATTAGCCATCGACAGTGTGCAGTGTGCAGCAGGGATCTTGACTTCACCCTTTATCTGAACCATGTCCTAGATTTTTTATATATTTAAAAAAAAAACACAACATGCTTTTCAGACAGGAAGTGCATATAATACATTTAGGTCAAGTTCAACACAAGGGGAAGTTTGGATAAGTTTACTGATTTAAGGAGTTGTCTAGAAAAAGAATCACAAATAAAATGAAACTTTTAACTGCCGTATACAACTAAGTTTTTCATGGATAGACTCAAGACCTGCCTCAAGTCTGACTGGGATGAAACGATCATTAAAAATAATCCATTGAATATTAAATCTAAAACACTTAATGGTCGAATAGCGTCTCCTTAATGGTGAATCCAATTAAAATCCAATAAAATAATTCTCCATCAGAAGTAGTTAAGGAAGTAAATACCTCTTAACTATACACTACATGAACAAGTGTTTGTGCACATCTGACCATAAATTTGATATCTGAGAGGTAGTTTAGTCATTGGACGCTGGATCCGAAGGTCACAAGGTTAAATCCCAGCACTACTAACCCAAGCTGCAACTGTGGGCTCTTGAGCAAGGCCCTTAACCCTGAACTGCATAGTTGCATGTTGCTGTCTGCCAAATTCATTAAATGTCCCCAATCTATGTGCTTTTCAAACATCCCATTTCATATTCAGTCCCCATTTTCTTCTATAATAACCTCCACTCTTCCGGGAAGATTTTCTACTAGATTTTGGTGTGTGTTTGTGGAGATTTGAACTAATTCACCTCCTCAGATGTTAGCAAAGCCAGGTACTGATACAGGTGACTGATATAGGTCCAGTAGAGATCTGAGCTCTATAACAGGAGATCTACCTTTTTAACCGATATGCTCTTAGAGCTGGCTTTGTGCATTGTTATGCAGGAACAGGTTTGGGCCTCCTAGTTTAAGTAAAGGGGAAATGTAATTCTACTGCATCCGAAGAAAAACACAGGCTGAAAAGGTCAGGTGTTCCAATACTTTTGCCATATAGTGTATTTAGCAATCTTATAAACATCATGTTGCCTCGAGTTATATGATTCACTCTATCAGGCAAGCCATCACCGATAAGACAAAATTTCACATTGACTTTTGACCATGCCTGTTTGCCAAAGCTTAAACTAAAGATGTCATGCAAAGGCCGTGTTTTATCATTTTGCATTCATTTGTTAAAAAAATTATAATAAATAAAAGATTGGAAGTTAGTTCTAGTTCAATGAAATCATTAATTACTATGATCAGATTTCATTAATGATCAGTGATTTGGATATACAGTATGTGAACATATAGTATGATACTCGGTATTGCTGTTAAAAAAATAAATAAATAATGACATTTATGACAGTGGTGTAAAAGATTTGAATAAATGTAATTTGTTACTGTCAGAGGTGGAAAGCAACAAATTACATTTACTTGTGTTACTGAGTAGTTTTTTGTGTATTTCTACTTTTGAAAACAGTTTTTATAATCTGTAATTTTTACTAAAGTATGTTTTAAGTATTGCACTTAACTACATTTTAAATCATATCCGTTACTGAATGAAAAAAATAATAATCAAAATAATGCAAGGGGAAAAAATTGCAAGCTGGAAACTAGACAAGACAAGACATATGCCAGAAATGCAGATCCAGCTGAAAGCAAAATGTCGTCGAATCGAAAGTTCAGTGCATGAGCTCACTGCCTGAATTCTGAATTTGCATTTGCGATTTCTCGCATTATCATAAATAACATTCGAACAGGAGATTGTTTTTTTGCTGCAAAAGTGCATAACCTACATTAGATTTAAGTTATAGACTGTATTTTTTTTATTAGATTTGTTGTTGTTATTGCACCCCCACCCTTAGTCAAATTTGACTATGAGCTACTTTTAACTTTTACTTGAGTTGGTTTTTAGGCTGGTAACTTCACTTGTATTGAGGTAAGATTTCATTGAAGTAACCATCCATTCACTTGAGTAGAATATTTTGAAAATCTTTCCACCTCTGGTTACTGTACTTAAGTAATTTTTGGGCTGCATTCTAGTTTTACTATATTTAATTGACAATGACGGTTACCAATTACATTTCGCATATCAGACAGTATTTGGGTTTACTATATTTACGTTATTTTAAAGTATTTAATACATTTTATTTATTAACAGTTCTTTTACTGTGTGACATGATCCTATCATTTTATTTGTTAATTGAAGATACCTTTTTAAAAGATTGCTTTACTACTGTCTTTTTTTTATTGCATTCTGGCATGTTGATGTGGCTGTTGTGTTTACCTTGCTTAATGCAGTGTTGAGGTGTACAATTCGTTTTTGTATTTTAGGAAATAAAACCACAAATCTGTCTTGGTGTTGAGGACAAGTGCATCTTTTGAGCCTACGTTTCATATGAGTCGAATACTCAAGAACTGTTCAAATCAGATACTTAAAGACTTTTACTCAAACTATAATGGAATTGGTGACTTTTAACTTTTGCATTAAGGTGTCTATTCTTTTACTAAAGTATGATTTTCAAGAACTCTTTACACCTCTTATTTTAATAAATTAATAACCCCAATCTTATCATCCCTACACTGGCTACATGTTAAGTTTCCAATTGACTACAAACTACTGCTACTTATAAAGCCCTAAATGGTTTAGCTCCCATTTATTTTTCCAGTCTTCTAACACCCTACAATCGGTAATGCTCCCTGAGATCTCAAAACTCCGGACATCTAGTAGTTCCTAGAATAGCAAAGTCCACTGATGGTGGTGAAACATTCTCACATTTAGCTCCTAAACTTTGGAAAAGTCTTCCTGACAGTGTTTGTGGCTCAGACACACTCTCATAGTTTAAGTGCAGATTAAAACATATCTTATTAGCAAAGCCTACACATAACACACATCACATATCATAACCTTGTGCTCCAGTACATCTGATCAAATGCACATTAGCTACTTGTGCTTGTTAATATTATGAACAGCAGCTATGCTAATTCCTTTCCACTGCTTATCTTTCTCTACCCATCCCGAAACATCCTGAGGTTGCGCCAGTCACGTCCCACCTCATGAAGATTGTGGACCTTTAAAGAATTAGATGCCGACCCCGCAAACGACCTGAACCATTTGGATCCCACTTCATGTGGAGTTTGGACACTGGACCTCTTGGAGTGTTTAAAGGCTCTGGCATGGAGAAGCTGGTGTTGGATCTGTGATGAGCTCAACCGTTGAGCTATTTTATGAGTTGCTCAGTAGCTCCTGGTTCCATAACCACAAATTACTGTAAAAGACTGTAGAAAGTACATTACTCATAATCTTACATTCCAGTGCTCATGTTAGTTCTCACTCTTCAGTGTTCTGTATTGTTTAAAGACTATAATCACACTCTTGGTGTCACCCAAGGGTTCCCTTTTGAGTCTGGTTCCTCTCAAGGTTTCTTCCTCATAACATCTAAGGGAGTTTTTCCTTGCCACAGTCGCCACAGCTGTTTATCAGGGATAAATACACATCGTTCACCTTGAATCTTAAAATTATGTTGCTTTGAGACAATGTCTGTTGTAAAAAGCGCTATAGAAATAGACTTGACTTGACTTGACTTGACTTGACTTGACTTGACTTTTGACTTGACTTGACTAATATAGGTCCAAAATAATTTGAAACATGGGTCCAGATATGCTTGGGTTTCTCATGTTCATGGTAATGTTGTGGAATCTACTGAATAATATGTTTCAAGGAAAAACTTTACAAAAATTAATGAAACTTCAAGATGGTAATAATATGTAGCTGGGATTGTTGATTAAAGATTGTCTGAAAAACTCAATAGAACATAAATTATTTTCCCTTTTTTTTTTTGTTCAATAACTTTATCAGAATTACTGCTTTTAAACTAAACTAAAAGCTTAGAAGAAGATAATGTACTATTGTACACTGACCTGACAGAATAAACAAGGAAATGTGAATAGACATTTTTTTAAAACAGAAAAAAACCCACATTCCACTGTGCTAAATGCCACAGGTAGCATAATATTGTGACAAACTACTCAGTACAGTTAACCTTCATGTGTGAGATGAATGAATGCTAATTTCCCTCCATCTTCCAGGCTTTATTCCGAGACTGTATTAACCCAGAGGTGAATCGTCCTCCATATAAAGCCATTAACAAGACTTCAAATTAAAGGTCATCTAACACGGTTTAACACCGCACTCAATGTCCACAACCCTGTAAAACAGCAGCAGTTTTATGTCAGTCGTAAAAAGCACCACTGTTTTATGATCTTCTCCCTGAGCAGAATCAGGTCTCCGCTACCGGATCAACTACACTTGATTAATAGCATAAAGTAAGACATTTTTAATGGCCAGATAAGATGCTAAACAGGCCGTGGGCTAAATGGGAAAACGATTACAATGGCAGATTATTCGGAAACAACAGTAATTAAACATTGTTAAGCGCTAATGAGAGTCGGTTCGGATGAGTGAATGCTGTCAGATACCAAGAATTAAGATTGTAACGATGCTGTTCTACCTTGCTTAGTGGTAAAAGAGAGAGATGAAATTACCCGTCTAAACACATCACTGTTATACTGGTTACTTTCTTTATTAGATGCGATATTTTGCCTGAATCAATGGCCTTTAAGGGTTTTACTAAATATTTTTTTTCAGAAATACATTTAAATGATTCCAAATAGTCTATTATCTTCATATTTCGAGTTGGTGACTCTGGGGCCATCTAGCAGGCGTACAATAACGTTGGCATTTTCACGACGTTTGATTGGGTGGACAGAGAGCGCACCAGTCAGAGCTTGCAAACCGCATCTGTAGCAAACTGCACAAGATCAAATATATTTGTTTGGATTTAATAGTAAACCATTAACACGTTCAAATTTTCTTTCTTGTAGATTTTGCCCAAAAGACACACAATTTGCCTTTATTTTTAACCCCCCGGAAAACCATAATGAACAGAAAAAATGCACGGAAAACCCGGGGTCATTTTATGAGGTTAATATCAATGTTTCTGCTAGAGCTGATGTTTGCAGGCAGCGCAGCTGTGGCTGCAGTGAAAGGAGACTTGTTGAATTGTGTTAATTGGGTTCCTTGCTTTGGTAATGGCATTCATTCCTGTCTGTGATGGAGCACTCTGTTATAATGTGTTTCTTTATAATATTGATGGTTTCTATAGCTGTGTGTCATAATGATGGTAATAAGAGATTGGTTGATTCAGGTAAGACACCACTGAAGACCTGGGTATGAAATGCACGGCCCGCCACTGGATTTGAATGCATCGTTTATGATAAGAGTGGTGCAAAAATTTCATTTTCAAGCTTTCAAGCAGAACTCTAGATACGGCATTTGTAAAAATACATAATATCAGTCTTAAATGTATGTACTATTTCTTTTGACAGGAAACCCAAAGAATACACATGGTAAGCATACGCTGCTCTATGTTAGAGTATCGATGTGAATATTTTAGGCATTGCTAAGAGAAAAAACAGTTTTGGTAAATATTACCTAGAGCTACTGTGGAAAAAAGTAAGATGGATATACAACATTCTGGCCACTAGCACAGATCCTTATCCATGACCACTGTTTGAAATACTGGCTCTCTAAAGATAACTCATTGCAATAATATGGCCAACAGGCTAGATAAGGCATATATAGGGCAAAAGCATCTTGGAATGAATATGAGTTGTCCATTAGTGGGGGAAACATGACATTACAACAACTCTCATGTATTATTTACAAGTCTGGCTCTACATCTGCTTGCTTCTCCATTGCGAATGATCTAATGTGACCCGAGTGGTTTGCCGTCCTGCTGCAAATCAAAAGCGATTCAGCATGCCGCATATAGAGGACATCGTGAAGCAGAATTATTATTTTCGCCGTTTATATCTTAAGTGATGGCGATGGATTGATGGAAAGCTACTATGGAACATGAATGGAAACAATAAGAATCAATCAGCTGTTTAAAAACCAGGCATTAAACCTTTTACAGGTGGTGCTTGGAATTAAGTGGGGAGTGGGAATAGAGTGCGAGAGAGAGAGAGAGAGAGAGAGAGAGAGAGAGAGAGAGAGCTTTGTCTGAGAAGGAGTTACACAGTGCTAACAGACTGACATACACAAGCTGCTGTTACTGCACATGCAGCAAATTCATACAAACATATCAACACTACAAGTTATTACTGAGTCAATGTGCTTTAATATACCATCAAAATACGAGAACTGAGGTTTCTTTAACAAAGAGCAATGCTTTCTTTTACATATACTGAAAATACAGATTCACTTCACGAATCTAACATTGGGAAAGATCATTCCTGTCGAGTTCCTGTTCTGCTACTGCAAATATATTTAATTCAAATTTTAACTGGATTAAAAATACCAATCAGCCATCATGGTGCTCAGTTAGTACTCATTTAGGGTTAATTTAATTTCAATTACTGATTAGATGTTTCTTTTGAGACATTCTCTTAAACCCCACGCTTGGGCCCCACGCAAACAGAAATGTTTGTCTGTTAAGGCTCTGGGTTACTGAACAGAAGGTTGGGAGTTCAAACCCCAGCACCACCAAGCTGCCACTTTTTGGCCCTTGAGCAAGGCCCTTTATCCTCCCTGCTCCAGGAGCGCTATATCATCGCTGTCTCTGCACTCTGACCCCAGCTTTAGATATATATGAGGAAAGAATTTCACTGTTACTGAGGGGAGGTGGTAGGTCAGTGGTCAAGGCTTTGGGTTACTGGTCGGCAGTTCAAGCCCGGTATTGCCAAGCTGCCACTTTCAGGGCCCTTAGCAAAGCCCTTAACTTAATGGCTGCCTATGAGCTCTGACCCCAGCTTCCTACATCACCGGGATATGCAAAGAAACAACAATTTCATATATATAGGAAGGTGGTACAGTGGACTTTGGATCAGAAGGTCATGAGTTCATATTCGAACCACTTTAAGCTGCCAACTCTTTCCCCTTAATCTCATAGCTGCTCAGATGTATGAATGAGATCAGTGTAAGTCGCTTTGGATAAGGGCGTTTGCCAAATGTCTTTGTGTCCTACAGGTTCAGGCAGCTGAGACACAGGGCAGAGTTAACATTGATAAATTGTTGCTGGTGCATTTTAGTTTTTTAAAGCCAGCATAAAGTTTTCAATGTAAGTCAGTGAAAGGAACAAAGGAGTGGAGTATCTGAGATAAAAAAGTTCTTGAGTGGACTCCTTAGAAAACATGGTGTATTGTAAAGAAAAACAACTTCAGAAGTCAGGCTTGCAACATGCTCGGAGAAAGATAAAAAAAAAAAAGATCATTCAACAACCAAAGTTAGGCTTTCATGCATTTTTCAGTCGGGCGATAAAGGAGTTCTTAAAGGGAAGGAGGAACTACATGGACAAGGAATTGATATGCACTTTCAGGAAAATACAGCAACTTCGTTTTTCTGGGATTTAGCCTTTTTGATGAGCTCTGAAGCAAAGCTCAGATAAAGAGAACTAAATAAATAAAAAATACAATCATATTTTATGATATTTAGACAGAAACAAAGCAAATAAACATATATTTGTACGCTGAGGATTGTTTTAATAAAGGCTAGTGCATGATTTAAGATTCTATTCAGTCTCAATCTGTGTCTATCACAAGGTCAATGATACGCTTGAAGAAGTTTTTTTTTTACTGATCTGTATTGATTTCTATTCCACTTATTGTGACAAATGGGGACAAGTGAGTGAATTAAAGACGAAATAAAAAGTTATGAGCACCTGCACTGAACGTGTTGCCCATTTTACATTATTGATGGTAACGATGATATAGAAATGACCTTACTGAGCACGGGATAATGAAACATATTCCAGCACTTCAGTCAGAATCTGGACCAAAGTTGAATTCTTGCAGTATTGATCGCAGCCTCTATTTCTTCAGTTCTCTCTGTTTTCATAATTAATGTATTTACATAAAGCATTTCTCCCTCTATCTTTGGGATTTGACTGTGTGTATGCAAGTGTTCCTGTGTGCAACTCAATTTCAAGTTACGATGCGGTCTAGGTTCGCATCTCCATCGTAAATCGGGGACTACTGATATATATTATGTGCTCAATTTGGCCATTTCTGCCATTATTTAAATGTTGTTCAGTATTTAAAACATACTCTTAAGATGCCATGCATTTCTATCTTTTATTGGCGGTTGATTAAAAAAAACAATTAAGATGAGAGAGAATGTTGCCCTCCAAACATATAAAAGATCACAGCCAACAAAACAAGAAAACTGCACATGTAATGTATCTCCACCGAAAAGCTTGTTTTTGATGGTGTTAAGGTGTGTGTGTGGGTGTGTGGATGTGTGTACTTACTTGGATTCTTACTAGTGATGTTCCGGTTGCTGTGCTCTCCAGCAAGCTGATGTTATACAGCAGTTGGCTGAACACAGGCCTGTTGTCATTCTCATTGAGCAGATCGATGAAGACCTGAGCGAAGCCCACGTGCTCTGCCACAGACTCGTTGGCATACAGCTGAACGGAAATCACAATTACGGAAAGTTTTATAATCAAGAACAGCTTTTTATTATCAATAACACTGCACAACAATCTTTTGGAAAAGTTTTGCTTCCTGAAAAAGTTTTTGCTGATTGGGTATGCACAAATATAGTTTTGTTTTTGTTGCATCACGTAGGAATTCTGAAAAATAGACAGTTAACTGTTTACCGGCAATAATGCATTTAATCGTGTTTATGTTTCTAAAACCCTTTTAGGTTCAACACAATTAAAAGTGTTTTGCTTCTGATTTTCATTATATTCAATGTCTGGTGCATCACGTTGCAGTGTCCAACAGAAGTCAGCAGGCATTGATGGATTCCAGTTGCCCTGATATTGTTTTTCCATTGTAGCAATGTCCAGGTAAAAAACTTCTTTCACCGTGTTTGTCACTGACAGAACCGAGATTTGCATGCCCGGGCTGCATACTTCCACAGAACAGCTTCCAACATGGCCTGATTTCATGCCTGGGCATGCCCAGACTGCAGAAAACTTTTGGACACAAATATAAGAAAAAACATGACAAAATTCAAGATTGCAATGAAACTTTGTTGTGCGGTGTAATTAATTCATCTATGTAGCTGATTTGGTAATGACGCCGCTCGCTCGCTGACGCCGTCACTATGACGGACGATTCCATTTAAACTTTCTTTCGACTTCTCCCATTAGGGGTCTCCACAGCGGATCATCCGCATGTTTGATTTGGCACATGTTTTTACGCTGGATGCCCTTCCTAATGCAACCCTCCCCATTTATCCGGGCTTGGGACCGCACTAAGAGTGGCTGGGGTTGGTTCCCTGACCTAGGATCGAACCCGGGCCGCAGCGGTGAGAGCGCCGCATCCTAACCACTAGACCACTAGGGGAAAACGGACGATTGACGGACGATTCCGTTTAATACGTTTAAAACGCTGCAGCTTGACCAAAAAAGGAAAACTACAAGTCTGAGCACTTAGGGAAATATTAACTTTGTAGTTAGTGGACGGATATAAAAGCCGTTTCGTGAAAAGTCCTGGTAGTTCTTTCATTAAGTTCAGTGTCCTGTCATATATTCAGTGTACAAAAAAAGCTATTCTAACCAAATGCCACATATACTGCATAATAGAGCAGAGGCTATATATTCATACAGCTTCAAAACATTAAATATTTAAATGCAGTCATTGGGAATGCAGTGTTGCCGCTTAACTCCGATCGGGAAAGACTTTAAGGCTCAGACACAAATAGTGATAGCTGAGCCAAGGTTTTCTAGAAATCTCCAACTGCAAAAAAAGGCTATAAAATGTCTGTTTTTATACCCAATTCAGCTTCGAGACAAGTCATAACTTAAATTTACTTCTCCTCTGAGAGCGGCAGCGTGCCACTTCAAACACGACGAACTGATGCTTTAGGCTGTGCTCCAGTCACCCCGACTACAGAAGCAACAAAAATCCAACACCAACTGAAATTCTGCAGCACTCTGGCCAATTCATTTAATATTTTTCATTACTGTATTTCTTTATTTTTCCTATGTTTAGTCATTTATTCTCAGATCTCAGATTTGGAGATCATTGGAGAACTTTGCTTGAACTGGCATGAAAATGTCTCCTGAATTTTGGGTTTGGGATACGATTTATCTTTTCTGGCATGCTGAATTCTGCCTCTAGTGCAATTATACGGAGTTTCAGAGTTTCTGAATGATATTCTCCTTTTAATATTTAAGCCTCAAGGCATTTTGGCTCAGTGTTTTGTCTCGTTGTGCAAATAAAAGTTTTTTCTTGACTTCAATTTGACTGCTTTATACCTGAAATGTGTCTACACATAACATTTTTGCATATGACTAATATTCTTGTGATACAACCACAAAAAACTAAAGTCAAGATCTATTTATTGTTCAACTGTTTTTTTTTTCTTCTTTTTAGTAGCACATTTTATTCTAATGTGTAATGCAGCAAAATGGTACATTTTAAGAACTCACTTTTTTCTCATATTTCTCATAATATTCAAGCCACCATAAACTTTGGTCGAGTGTTTTGTCTCATTGTCCCAATAAAAGATCAAGTTTTTTCTCCAGTTTTTTCTTGGCTTTATACCTGAAGTGGCATCTGTACTTAAAATGTTTGTTTATAAGTAATGTTCTAGTAAAACTTTTCAAAGACTTTTCAAAGACGGTTTTAGATTTTAGTTGCCCTATTTTTTTATTTTTATTTTATAAATACTCAATATTATGTGAGCCAGATTAGGATAAGACCAATAGTCTACTTACAGAGAAGCTGTAGCTTCTGATAGTCTCGAAATCCAGAGGCACAGCCACACGCACACGGATATCAGCTCGGCCCTGCACCGACGTGGGGGAGATGGTGAAGTGATCCGAGTTGTTTCCCATTAAGATCACTTCAAACATACTGTTCACTCCCTGCAAAGAGCCGGAGAGAGAAAAGTGAGAAAAAGATGGAGAAAAAGAGGCGATTAGTGGTAATGTGTGATTGTAGCAATGTATAAGTGTTTGTTTAATATTTACTGTTGCACACATAATTGGCAATTTGAAAAATGTTTTAAAAAGATTGCAAAAGGCCCATTATTTCTTCTTCTCCTTATTTTTCTTCTGGCTGCTCCTTTTACCACAGCGGACAGCACATGGAAATTGTTGAGAGAGAGAGAGAGAGAGAGAGAGAGAGAGAGAGAGGGTATATATATATATATATATATATATATATATATATATATATATATATATATATATATACTGTACATCCTACTTGGCCTTCCTATTTTCCTCTTGCCTCGCACCTCCATCCTCAGCATTCTTCTATTGCTTCATATACCCCATGTCCCTCCTCTGCACGTGACCATACTATCTCGATCGCCTCTCTCACCAGTCTCCAAAACGTCCCACCTGCATTGTTCCTCTAATAAATTCATATTTACTGTCCCTTCAGATGAAAACCATTTTTCAATTCAAATATAGCGAATACTAAGGAAAAAAAAGACTTACGATGTTACAAAGTATTTTTAGTGTAGTGACCAAACATCAGAAATTTTCTCTATTTATTTATTTATTTATTTATTTATTTATTTATTTATTTATTGTATTTCTTTTTTTTTTTGGACCTCTCGCGTGTCACTGCGAAAAAAGCCTTTGCACTGTCATCACAAAATCATGAGTTTGAATACCAGCAATTCAAACTGAATGCCATCTATGACCTGATGTCCAAGAGAGCACATTTGCCCCTGCACTCTGGGTGGAAAAGTACGGTGTTACTTCCTCACCTGTCAATCACTGTGATACAAGGCTTAAAGTCAGTCTCAAGGGAGAGTGCCAGCCAGATGATGGAAGGACGAGAAAACAGGGATGGAAACAGGAGGTTAAAAATGAAGGATGGATGCCAAACATGCTTCATAACAAAACAGGTGGTTTCCAATGGCATAGAATTCATTTCCCAGAATTCCTGGTGATTGCATAATGCCACCTTTGCACGGGTTCTTGTTAGTCACCAAGGCAAACTGGAAAAGATCTACACCAACTTGGAGATAGACACATACAAACACGTATTTAATTTGATGCCACAAGTGGTGGAAGAGATACTGTCAAACCAAGATGTGTCAGAATGTGCCTCATTAGTGTCGTTCTTTCTTCCTTTAAGGAATGGAGGGATTTGAGGAGGAAAAGGGAGTGATAACTGCTTCTAAGAAAAAAGGAGGATTGAAGACAGAGCACGAGAGAACGACGTAAAAAAAGCGATGAATGTTGATTATGAAGAGGTCTTACGATCTCGCATGCATGAAGCATTTCAAAATTGGACAGTGTCCAGTCTCAATAAATGGAGAAGATGATATCTCGTGAGTGCAGTGTTGAAAACAGTAAGAGACTCATATATTGAGACAGTGGGGATGCGGAAGACCTTCGTTGTGTAATGAGAGATGGCAGGCCTGTGAGGATGGGTTCCCCTTTTGAGTCTGGTTCCTCTCAAGGTTTCTTCCTCATAACATCTAAGGGAGTTTTTCCTTGCCACAGTCGCCACGGCTTGCTCATCAGGGACAAATGCACACCATTCACCATCACTGTTGATTTGTGTAAAGCTGCTTTGAGACAATGTCTGTTGTGAAAAGCGCTATACAAATAAACTTGACTTGACTTGACTTGACCTGTGAAAGTAATTCACTTTCTGCTGCTTTGGATGGTCCCACATGAATATCCATGAAGATTTGAACAAAACTACGGCAGCTCTAAAAGGCCATGCATTTTAGTATTTGCTACTTTCTTGTTTTCTCATGATCACGACTTTATTTTCTTATGAACTCAACATAAACATTGTTTTCTCATGATCAGTACTTACTTGTTCTGTGTATTCGGCATAAGAGCATGTTCTAGAAGCATCAGCATCGGCACATCATAACCATAACCATTTGTGGCAGCGGGCCGTGATAACGAGAAAACGACTTCTGTTATGTCGAGCTCACTTGAGAATTAATGTGATCACGAGAAAAGGACTCGCTGTGTTGCGATCGCGAGAAAATGAATGCGTGATCACAAGAAAAGAACTTTAATGTCGAGGTCGAGTGAAAACAAATTTTATGTCGAGATCATAAGAAAATTAGGTCGTGATCGTGAGCAAAACAACTTTTGTTATGGCTGAGATCACCAGAAAATAAAGTCGTGATCATGAGAAAACAAGAAAGAAAATTATATTCTAACGCATGGCCTTTTAGGACATTTATTCAAAACTGTTTATGCCCAAGATTCACCCAGACTTCAGTGGATAATCTTAGCTGTAGTTACAGTACATAAGAACTGCTGATGTAATCATACACCACCATGATGCTCATATAGATGCTTTTCTACACACTTAGTAGTGTTTGGCTTCAAAGTGTGCACTTTAAGATGGGCTCCCTTTAAATTTCTGCTTCTTTCAAGTTTTCTTTCACAGGTGTTATCTCAGGGAATTTTTCCTGCCACTCTGAACTCTGAAAGCTACATCTAGATTTTTTGCAATACTGCTTTGAGGCAATGTTTATTGCTGAAAATGGTGTATAAATGAATAAGTCCCACAGACTGTGGCTTAAACAGAAGCAGGTACTAAGTGGGATTTTCTTCCATCGTTGTCAAGTAGGTGGTCCGTTTTCAGCTTCGGCGACAAGCATCAGCATTTTAATAGGATGAAAAAACAGTGAAGGAAAGACAGCAATGGAACAATGAGGGAGAACTATGCATCAGTTGAATCTGTTGAAGTGACAAGGAAGTACTTGAAGCGCAAAGTCCAATATGACAAAAGACTGAGGTTTTGATTGGCCTCTGAATTGGGAAATGAACAGTTCTAATGTTAAGATGATTCCTCAGCCAGGAAAGCAAGATGATCAGATCATAGTGTTCTCCAGGAAGATGGCAGGATCTTGTAGTGGGCACACATTTTCCAGCAATATATACTAGGTGGAATACACTTTCATGTGACATTCAGGATGAGTCAAATCACAAACGAAGGAAGGTGAATCCGAGGGAGGAAAAGAAACGATAAAACGTGTGTCATCGACATATCAGGTATGGAAAGTCCTGTGAGGATTTAATCTCACAAAGGTGGTAGAGAGTGAAAAAAAATCACAAAAATGGAACAATCACTAATCTTGTAGGAATCCAGTGGGAATCCAGTTGGGCATGGAGCAGATGGCCTCCACGACACCAGATATGATAACCTGTTTGACCAGGAAACATCATACTTATCTGTTAAATCATTACAGACTTGCTTCAGAAGACTTTGGCTTAGTAACCCAATTTTAGAAACAAATTCATAAAAAAAGTTGAGTTAAGATGTATTTAATAAATGTATTAAATGCTTTGTTTGAATGGTCTTCTTTAGATACTGGTGTACCTGTAATTTTAGTTCTATTCTAACTAGAGATTTTTTAATTTTACACATTTTTTCACTGCATTTGTGCATCGTGTTTTTGGACAGGTTGACAACATTTACGTTACAACTTATGGAAAAAGGTGCTTTTGAGCTTTATTCCAGTATGGAGAAACTTTAGGAAGTTTTTTATCATCATCCACCGCACCAAAAACAAGAAGAATGCATACATAAGTAAAATGTAAAAGCATTTAAGTAGCTATAAGGTGTATTATACAAAAATAAATTATTATCCATGTGTCTCAGGCAATTTTTCGTGTGATAACCAAGAATATCAATCATAATTACTCTCATGGGAGGTGGTAGCATAGTGGTTAAGGCATTAAAATTCAATACTTGGGCCCCTAAGTAAGGCCCTTAACCCCATAGCTGTTTAGTTGTATGAATAAGATAAATGCAAGTCAAAATGCCATATATGTCAATGCATTGGACATACTGTATATATAAATTTTATATCAAATTTTATATCAAATTATATATAAACATATTTTTTTTAAAGCTAACTAGTGTTAATTTTCTATTAAACGGCTCTGCAGCAATGACCTGTCTCTGGAGTACATACATAGCTAATAAGGTATACATACTGTGTGTATGTAGAAAAGTGCATATGAAACACACACACACACACACACACACACACACACAAATTACAAAGGCCCTCAGTTTAATGAAGTGAAGCAGACAATTACCATACACTCAGACACACACATAAATACCAACACACACACACACACAGACACATACACACGCTTCTGGATCTCATTTGCAGACGAAGTCATTCGCGACCGCAGTGCGAGCGATTGATCCGAAGAGGGAAAATTGTTTCGGAGTTCAATAAACATTTCACCTGGGGAGATCCGCTGCGGAGCAAAATACCGAGACCAGGGAAGCAGCAGAAAAAAAAGATTAACGGACAATAACCGCAACAGTCGGCGATCGAGGTTAATCCATGCCTCCCTTTTTTTATCTCTCGTTTATGAAAATCGCTTCTCCGCAGGCTGTAGATTGTAATTGTGGGCATGAATGTGGAATCACAGGCCTCCCTTCATGCTGAAAGACTATGATTAGAAAGAGAAGAGAAGAGGATGAGCCTGGCTTTAACCACATGGCAGCATGTCCCCCTGATGGACTAAATGAGAAAACAAGAGAATGATGTTAGCAGGTGGGATTGAAGGCTTGCTGACAAGAATAAATGTGACAAAATCTCAGTATTTGGCTTCCTCTTAATTAAGATGGATTGTAATTTGCAGTTATATACAATGAAATCCGTCCCTGGTGCACATCACTTTGTCTTAACACGTTTTTTTGTTTTTTTTTTTGGATCGTTGTACACGTTTGACAGGTGTTTCTTAATAAGGAACAGAGCTGATAATGGCTACAGACATGCTAAATTTTTGTTATTATTATGTCTACAAAACCGAGACGTTTTATTTGAATTAAAATTCTTTTTATTTACAGTAATACTCAAATAACAATTAGTTATCTGGGTTACTGATCAGAAGGTCAGGGGTTTAAACCCCAGTATTGCCAAGCTGGCACTCTTGGGGCCCTTGAACGAGGCCCTTAACCCTCTGTACTCCAGAGGCACTGTAACATGGCAGACATGTGCTCAGACCCCAGCTTCCTAGCATCACTGGCAAACGAGAAGAAAGAATTTAATTGTAAAGCACCTTTGTTTCTTTCTTATAGCAGTACAAAGTTCAAGACTGAATAACAGAGACAGTAATTAGTTTGTTTACCAATTATTTACTGCCATGTTTACTGCAGTGTGTTAATCTTGACCCTGAATATCTCTTTATATATATTTTAATTCAATAGGAATTAACTGTCCATATGCTTATTCCTGCAATTAGACAAAAATGCAATTGGCATTTGGCAGACACCCTTATCTAGAGTGACTTACATTCATCTCATTCATACAACTAAACTGCTATAGGATTGAGGGCCTTGCACAGGGGCCCAGGAGTGGCAGCTTCCAAAACCGAATGACAACCACCGAGCTAGTCCTGTGCGTAGCTTAGACAGAAACAGGTGAAATGCTTCAACTTTTCATCAAAACTAACAATGTATTCAAACTGAATTGAACCCTGCCATGTTTGTTAGCGCCAGATGGGCTGGTTTAAGTACAGTATTTCAGAAACAGCTGATCTCTTGGGATTCACACACAATCGTCTCTAGGGTTTACACAGAATTGTGTGGGAGAAAAAAAAAAGCTTTCAGATTTTTCCACTATGCAGTTGGACATGTCGTGGTGATGTGAGCGGGTCACAGGAGATTAGCAAGCCTGGGTTGAGCTGACAGGGAGGCGATGGTAACTAAAATCTTATCTACAGACTTGGTGAGGTGAGAAGCATCAAAAATAATTGACGTGGACTTTTCTATAAGGATTTTTATTTATACTACATTAATGGAAGGAGTCTCCAGTGTCAATGCCTTGCAACGATCAGAGGTAAGGTTTTCCGGTACGGGGGAAGTCTTTAGGACGGAGGATTTTTTGTTTTTCTCAGTAACAAGAGGCAGTTTAATTCTTATTAAAACAACAACATTTGTTATATTGTAGATAATAGAAAGAACCTAGTGGGCTCATAGACATTCCACAACATTAAATAGAATTAAAACTGGTGGGAAAAAAAAATATGACATTAAGTAAGACTAAGACGGAGTTTTTATTTAACAAAAACAGAGCTTTATTTTTTTTTTAATGCTCTTCAAAGTGGATGAATTTGAAAGCCCTGTTTTTTCGCGTCTTAGCATGGACTGTGAAAACAGAGGCTTTAGAAAACAATGACGCATTTTTAGTCATTGCCGCGAAGTTTCAAAGAGCCGGAGAGGAAAGAAATGCCAGGCGGAATTTATCCGGATGAGTGCAGAGAGCCATGTTTCATGTTTTAGATAATAGATCTTTACCTAATTGGTTAAATAAATTAACAATGTCATTAAATGAAGGGATAAGATTTTCACCTTCACGCCAGTCTGACATTCGGCACGCTCTGAAAACGCGCTGTAAAACGTGCCTACATTGCAACACCTACTTAGGGGACAACGACTTATCTTCGATGGAACAAATGCCGTCTCTGAAGAAGAGGACCGCTTCTGAGGTTCTGGATCGATGGCCGTATTACGCTGGAGGTAGTTGTTTTTGCTTTCCCTTCTTTTTTTTCTTTTTTTTTTTTTTTTTTTTTTGGAGCTCTTAGGGAGCCATTGTGGCTGATGGGCGGCTATTTAAAGAGCCATCCAATATGCAGGGATGTCAACACACACCGGCCATAAGCGTAATTGCCCGTCCATTTCGCCTTCTGCCTTTAGAGAGAGGATAAAACCAGCCTGTCATACGGGCCATCAAAGTTTTGCAGACAAGTCGTGTAGAGAAAGTTTAGACAAGTGTGTGTACGTGCGTGTTTGTATGTAGAGGGGGGGGCATCTTCACACCTTCAAAAACGGCATCTAAATTTGTGTATAAAGGTATGAAGCAGTCAACAGCATTCCTGAAGAACAAAGACGTCTGGACATGTTGATAGGGACGAAGTGGTTTTAAGTGTGAGAACATGTGTTAGGTTGTGTTTTTTGTGTGTGAGTGTGTAGGGACAAAAACAAGAAGATAGAAAGAATACAAGATTCTGTCTTGTACAGAGAATACAGGGAGACAGAAGCTTACTTACTTATTAAAATGTGTGTATCCAATTAGTTACAACCCATCTGGTACAGCCGGATATTCTTCCTGGCTCAAGTTCTAGCAGACTGGATGAAGATCTTTGGTCGAACACGTTTTTTTCAGGTCTTGCTGCAAATTCCCATTCAGACTAAGGTCTGGGCATTTGGACCTGTTTCCCAATGATGAAAAGTAGGAGGCTATGCAGGAAACCCATGCAGCCAAGCACCCGTAATGGACAGCTTCAAGCCAAATGAGCACACATCATTCTACACAAGTAACCTTTGAATAGCAAACCTACACAATCAAAAAAAAGTACAGCAAATACCTCTCTATACCTAGCTATATTCTTTCTATCTTGGTTCAACTATTCCTTTTTGCCTCTAATCTTTGTCCAGATCATCTTTTACTCATAGTATGATCCATTTTTCTTTTCTGTCAATTCCTTTCTTATAATTTGGTACTTTTGCCAGCTTTGGATCACCCTCCCTTCCATTTTCTCTCTCTTTTTTAAAACTCCCTAAAGCGATTTTTCACTAATCTGTTAACAAAAGCCAAACACATTCTCATTGCAACGTTCATATCCAACTACTCCTCTACTTAAATACACAATTATTTACACTTTCAGCAAGAAATAGAAATGTGTATGTTCTATTATCGGATAGCAATCAACAAAACAAAGCAGAGTTCCTCTTTTTGGAGATGTAGTTGACTGTGTTCATCTAACAGTGGTTTGTAATTGGCACCAATAGTTGATTGCTGGAACTATGAGCAAAAATACATACCAATAGTTTTTCCAGGTTGCGTTATACTGTAAGAGAGCGGCCTCTAGGGAGGAATCACTGACATCAAATGCTGTTTATTTGAAGTGTCTATTTATTCATTTTAGATGTAACTTATTTTTTGTTTCAGTTTGAATGCATGTCTTTTACTTTCCTCAGTATCTATTAATATAAAAGTATATGTTTATATTTATTTAATTGAGCACATTTTCATGATTCAGTACTGTTTTATTATTTTTTGTAATAAAATTCAGTACTATTTTATATGGAGTGTTATGTTTTTTTATCCTGTAACTTAGCACAGTGTCACTTTATACCACACCATACTGCACATGGACACTTTAAGGACAATCACACTAAAACACTAATTTGTACTTTCAATATCCGCCATACACATCCATCCCCGTCTAGATTCATGTACATACATATATTTTCTATAGTTTATACTTTTTTATTTATCAACTTTATTATTTTTATCCTTATATTCTAATTCTTTTATAATGCTTAAATGTCGGCCGGTCGTATAAAGCATTTCACTGCATGTCGTACTCTTTATGTATGTGTATGTGACAAATAAAATTTGAACTTGAAGTGCCATATGGACACATGTCCATAACTATAAGGTATTAGAAAGAGTGCATTAATATAAATCCTGCAGGTGGTACTGATGTACTGAACTACTGAAGTCAAAGAGCTGCTATTAGAGAAGATATATGGACACCTTCTGACAAAACCTGAACTGAACAACAGTATATTACCACGTCTTTGTATTATATTAACTGTAACATCAGATTGTTAATCTCTTTCTATTATATTTTATTATATTTTTATTTTATTATTATAAAATATTTGTGATAGAAGGGTGAAAGGGAAAGTTTATAAGACGGAGCTGAGACCTTCTATGTCGTATGGTATTGGCTTTGACATAAAGACAGGAAGCGGTGAGGCACGTTTGAGATGGTTTGATGTGCAGAGGAGGGACAATGGTGGAAGAATGCTGAGGATGGAGTCGACAGGCAGATGGAAAAGAGGATCTCCGAGGAGGAGGTTTATGGCTGTGTTGAGGGTGCAGGCAGGTGGTTGGTTTGAAAGAGGACAGAGTGATATGGAGACGGATGACGCTGGGAGCAGGCAAAAGAAGAAAAAGAAGAAGCTAAAACATTTCCCTTTCTTTTGTTATATCCTCTACACTCATTTCAAAGTGTTCCTTTCATGCTGGCTGACTCTTCTCCTTCCCTTTATCCTGTCGATCCCTTAACCTCTATCCCTCATTCTTACACTGGTTTACCTGCCACTTTAAAATTCAACTCTGTTGTTCTGCCACCTTACTCACTCTCTCTCTCTCTCTCTCTCTCTCTCTCTCTCTCTCTCTCTGATCCATTTTACTTCTTTCTTCTCTTACCCCATCCAGCTTTTTGCTCTCTTCATCCTTCCGTCCCCATTTATCCTGTCCATCCTTTTACCCTTATTCTTCAGTAGTCTTTGTTTTATCTCCCAAGATAAAAATATGCATTATTTTGCTTACTGACCCTCCCACCTTTTCCTTGCTTTTACCCTCTCTCTCTCTCATTTTTCCCCTCCATCACACCTGACACTTTCTTCATCTTCTCCAGTTTACATATTTTTCCCATTTTTTTTATCCATTTTTCTCTTTGTTTCTCTTTGCGATTCATTTTTCACCACCCCCCCTTCAGTCCATCAAATCCAGTTTCCTTCATTCTTCCACACCCTTCTCACTCAGCCTCGTCAATCCATCTATCACTCTTCCCCTTTTCTCTCACATCGATAGTTGATAGTTGACCAGATTACCCCACAGTTTCTCTCTTTCTCTCTCTTTGCTTCTTTTTATTTCGAGTTAGTGCTATTTTTTTTACCCACCTGATATCTAATCCTATTTTTTCTTTTTTTTTTTTTTATTCCCTGTCTTTTTCCCCTCACCTACCCACCTAACCCACCATTTTCCTCCTTCCTTTCTACCTTTATCTGTCAGGCCCCATCCTGGGTAGTCGAGGCGCGAATCAATCAGAGTCCACTAGCTCTGAGCTTATCTCTGCCCTTCTCTGATTGATTCTGCTCGTTAGCTATAATTTGACGCTCTGTCCCCTCTTCTCTGGAGCAAATTAAATTGCTGCAGAGTCGAATGTGTGCCAAGTGCTGCTCTGCTGGAGTGCTGGTATATGTGTGTGTGTGTGTGTGTGTGTGTGTGTGTGTGTGTGTGTGTGTGTGTGTGTCTGAAAAAAGGCACACGTGTGTGTGTGTGTGTGTGTGTGTGTGTGTGTGTGTGTGTGTGTGTGTGTGTGTGTGTGTGTGAGTGTCTGAGTGTCTGTACTTGACTAGATATGACTAATGGGAAGTGACAGGCACTTGATGTAGGGCTAAAGAGGCCACTGTTGAATCACTGCTCAACAGTGACGTGTGTATGTGTGTGTATGTGTGTATGTGTGTATTTCATAGCCGACACTACACAACACAAATAGCATGACTCTACTAAAAACTCCCACCTCTGAAACTTTAGGTAATACACCTAAACACAAAAAAGATAACTCTATCCTGTGATATTTACATCTCAATATAATGTTATTGTGTGTGTATGTATATAGTGGGAGTGTAACGGTAAATGTATTCCTACCGAACCATTTCAGTACAGGGCTTTTGGTTCGGAGCACATGTGTACCGAATGCAATCCTTTTGCATGCAGAACATAGTTACAATCGGAGTTCCCTCACGAACCTATCAAGTTGTGGACCACAAGTCTCTCCGATTCGCAGTGTCGCTGTGGCTACTCCACTCCATACCAGAAATACAATTTGAAATGCGCAAAAACTCTGTTTTGAGCATGCGTGAAATCACTGCCACTTCCTGTCATCTGCTACATTTTTACGACAGTCTAGCGATATGGATTCTTTCGCATTTCATGTCCAGTTACAATTTCTCTTAAAAGGAGAAAATCCTGACAATTCCGCATATCGAGGGAGTGCATGAATAGAGGATGGATGGAATGAAGCCATTTGGTAACGTATGCTTTAAGAAGTAAAACTGTTTAGTAGAACATATCTTTCGAAAAATTAAATATTACATGAAAAACACACACCAACATACACAGAAAAATTACAGTAGCTCACAATAATGAGTACAGCCCTCACATTTCAGCAACCATTTCAGTTTACCTTCTCAAAGGACAATATTATAGAAATAAACGATGGATATATTTCAGATGAGTCAATATGCAGCTTGTATAGCAGTACAGAATGAATGTCCTCTCAAAATAACTCAACATACAGCCATTATTGTCACAATAACTGGCAACAAAAGTGAGTATATACACATCTGTATAACCCAATTCAATTTGTGCCAATTTATTCGATTATTTGGTTGAATCAATATAATAAAAAATTTATTAATTAGATTTATTCTGAGATTTTTTTATATTCTGTATACAATATTATATTATATACTATATTATATGTATATTATATATATATATATATATATATATATATATATATATATATATATATATATATATATATATATATATATATTTTTTTTTTTTAATTGTTTGTAATAATAGTTAAACTGCATTGAAATGACAAGCAATTTTATTTTTTTAATTGTTACCCTTAACTGCAATGAAATTAAACTGCAACTTGACTTAAAAACCAAGGTACGTATCAAACTGCGAATTTTGTGTACTGTTACACCTTTCATATATATATATATATATATATATATATATATATATATATATATATATATATATATATATATATATATATAGAGAGAGAGAGAGAGAGAGAGAGAGAGAGAGAGAGAGACAGACAGACAGACATACAGACAGACAGACAGACAGTCAGCCTGGCCTTCCAACACCTACAATAAAGAGCAGCTCTTCTCCACACATACTTCTAAACGTAAGCTGCATATTCCCGTCACTCTTGAATTCACGTGTGGTTCAGAAGCGGTCCATGCAGTGTGTCGGAAAGGCTTTCTTGTGTAACAGGCTCCTGCTATGCAAGAGAAAGCTCGGTAATTGGAAAGGTGCGTCCTGCTTGATCAATAGCTTGTTACCGACCGGCATCGTATCTTTACAGCAAACTTTAAATGCTGAGATAACTATCTCCAAAAGTTTGTAGCACACAATGAGGTTAATTACTGACAGCTGCTTGTTTGGGAGAAAGCATGTCACATCTAAAAAGCACCTATACTTTTCTTAAAGTCTTCAACGATACTTTACACTTTGTATTAAGTAAGGCATAGACTTAAAATGTCCTATGTATATGTAAAATAGACATGGAACAATGTTGTATAAGGTTCTTACAGGTGAAGAAAAAAAACATGGTAATATATAATTTTTCCACAATGTCAACTGCAATGTTTTGTCTCACCTCGTCTTTGTCCTCCACCTGTATAGACAGCGGCAGGGCAAAGCCCACCTGAGCCAGCTCGGTGATCCGCACCCGGTACTCGGAACTGTTAAATTTGGGAGCGTTGTCGTTCTTATCGATGAGGAGGATGGTGAAGGTTGTGAGGACGGTCGCTGAGGACGGGGTGCGGTCCTCATTCAGCTCCGTCGCCTACACACATGCATACAGACAGACAAATGAGCACTAAACGTTTCTTCAAAAGAAGTGAAACAACAAAATTAGCTTTTTTTCTGATTATTATTTTACTACATGCAAAATACAATTCCCCATCTACATCAACCTTTTCCCCATTAAAAGAACCAACAAGTTCCATCCAGAACACACATTGCATGACTCCAGCTCTGTCCTCCAGCACTTGTTATAGATCTTGCATGTCAATTTAGCCAGGATGCACCGAAATCCAATTCCCAGCATGCCTCAGAAGCCGATCCGCCCTCTCAGCGCTCCATCGTGCTGGAAATCTCGACACCTGCAGCTTGTTCCCTGCTAATTAAGGACTCCATATAACTTTAGCACGAGCGCCCAGTCTTCATGCAGCGTGCGCTCGAAAAACACCAACCTTATAATATACACATGCAATTTTCTTCTCCATGTTCACGCTCATATGATCGTTCTTTAGTCTGTTTGTAGTTTGTTTATTCCGTTGCTGATAAGTGTTTTATTCAACTACTTCTCAAGCGTCATCAGTTCAGCATACAAATGTAATAATGTGCTGCAAAGCATGTTTACTCCACTTCCTGCAACTGAGATGGAGCAAACGTTTAGTGCAATCGATCAGCGTGAAAGAATTTGGAAGGAGATCTCACAGGAAGTCGTTACTTATTGTTTGTCGGTTATTTTGGTCTGCGCCCAAGTGCAGTTTGACCACGTCGGTAGACAAACATTCCAGAGTTTCATTCAAGCCATGTTCACCTTTATGTGGAGGTGAAAGCTCAGTGTTTAAGGCATTGGACTTTGGATCAGAGGGTCAAAGTTCAAATCCCAGCACTACCAAGCTAGGACCTGAAACAAGCAGTGGTGGATGAAGTACTATATACATAAGTATCCAAAGTACTATGTCTTATTTTGGCTAATATTGTTTCTTTTATTATTGTCATAATACTCTTTACTTAATCAACTTAATCGTTCATGTGACTCTAATGTTACTCTTAGCACACAAATCTATTAATAGAATGATATTAATGTGTCAAACACTGATTGATATCTATTAAAATGATCATAAACCCAAAATCTTCTTTTCAATGCTATGCTTCTATGCTGTGGCGAGTTCAAGTCAGGAGTTTCTTCCATCATTTATTCCTTTAAAAATTTTCTGCTTGCTGTTGAACTGATGCTGAACCGTATGTTAGTGCTAAAATATAGCAATAGACACCACCCAGCTCTACCCTGATTGGAGGTTTGCTGTGCGCTTGACCAGTTAATGTTTTATCCGCTCATAAATAAAAAGAAACGACTGACATAAATATAGTTGAGTAAAAAGATATTTGACTTTGAAATGTAGTGAATTTAAAGTGAAAGTCTCCCCAAATGGAAATACTTCAGTATTCAGTATGTACAGTAACGAATTACATTTACTTTGTTACTGTCCACTGCTAATCCTAAACTGCTCTGGATGAGGTTGTCTGCCAAATGCCATAAATGTTATAGGATCATCAAAATAATGGTTTGAATCATAAAAGAAGAAAACATTTTTGCTGTTTTTTTTACTTTTAGAAAACGTCATCAAAGTTCAAAAGCCTGTCTAACGTTTCGCGTTTCAAGCATGCTAGCATTGTGTTTGTCCCGGATGTTAGTTAACGGCCTTTATTTGGCTGACGTGTTTGCAAATGAATGCCGTTACACCCCAGTGTGGAGGCGTTCGAGTATAATAGTCCAAAGAACACTGAAAGTGTAGGTTCTGCATTAAAATCTGAGCATACAAGGAATACTAGAGCCACTTGCTAATCCAAAATCTGTAATTCGGTTCTTTACTGCTCAATATGAAGGCTCTTAAAGTCATTCTTCAGCTTTTTTTAATATGACAGTTGTTGTTTGAAATGCTTTTAATGTGTAGATAAAAAAAAAAAAAAAACGGCGATAACTACATACATTTGGAAAAAATATTCCAATAGGCTTCAGATGAATTCTGCATTTGTACTCGTGTATCACCATTAAAAGTGATATAGATTCAACGTATGTCACCACATATTAACTGTGTGTGTGTGTGTGTGTGTGTGTGGCTTGCATTTCTCAGCTAGTCACCGAAACAATATCAAACGATGAATCTTTTAAATATGGCCTACAGTGCTACAGAGCAAGCGAGTGTGTGACAGGAAGAACGATCGAAAGAAAAGATGGATCGATCATGACGCCACATGAAAGGTCTCCCCTCAATCTCACCCTTGTGTGTTTTCTTTTTTATTATTAGATAAGCTGAGAAGGGTAAAAAAAAAAAAGATAAGTGGGGTTAAACAAGGGCCAATGCATCGAAACACACAAACACAATCCGATTTGAGTGCGAGTCTAATCGGAAACAATTACTCGCTCTTGTTCGCTTCCCTCTCGTCCTCGCCGACAGCCTCGCCGCTGAGGGATCATGATGAAAAAGGAATACGCCGTATTGGCTGAACGAGGGACGGGGGGGTAATTTCAGGAGAGGTTATAGATACGAACCCGTAATCATAGAATGTCCTCGATTTTTTATTCTTTTTTTATTACTAATTTCTACTCAGAGCTTATGAATGCGCTGACCTCCAGTGCAGCACCTCTTGCCCCATCCGAGCTTCGTGAAGTTGAGAAATTAGTTTTATTACCTTCGCACTGGAAATCAATATCCGAGCCAATGAGAGCGGCTGGAGGGAAAAAAAAAAAAGAAAGAGCGGGAATGAGGCGACGCGTGATGGAGAAAAGGAGTGGAAGAAAATCTATAACTTATGAATATGTTTTTGGAGCAGGTGTTTGCTGGGACTTTTCGTGAGATCATTGATTTTAATTACGAAGAGAGACGTCGCCAGGAGAGTGGAGCGGAATTCGCAATCAGCAACATGCTATGATTTCTGAGTGGCAAATCGTACCTTATGCATTATATTACTTCAGCGTGCACCGTGGAGGCGACCTCACAGCACCTGGACTGTTATAGGGTAGTCAGTAGGGCACCAACCTCCAAACTTTAAAATTAAACAAAATTTTATCAAAACTATAAGGACATTTTGGTCATGCTACCTATAAATATGAGCACTTACACAAACCAGGGTTTAAACAAAACTAGACAGTCGTAAGTTTGATAAAAAGATGAGCATGTTCTGCTTTACGATATACAAATATTGTTTTGCTTGTGAAAGCCACAGAACCACATTTGCATCGAACGCACCACCAAGAGCATTCTATAAATCTTTGACCATCCAGATTTCAGAATCAGTTTCACTTCATTGCTGAAGTTTCATATTTTTGTTCATAAAAAGGCTATGATGAATTTTAGCTTTAATACAACAAATCAGAGGTGTAAAGAGTACCTAAAAATACTTGAGTAAAAGTATAGATCACCTTACTGCAAAACTTACTCAATTACATCACTAATTCCAATATGACTTGAGTAAATGTTTTCGGGTATCTAATTTGAACAGTATTTGAGTATTTGACTCGCATTGAACGTAGGCTCAGAGATGCACCAGGCCTCAACACCAAGCCACATGTTTGTCAAAAGCTAAAAACAGGTGATTTGTGAGGTTCTATAGCCTAAATCAAATTGTACACCTCAATATTGCGTTAACCATCAACAAAACATCCTCTTCAACATGCCAGAATGGAACCAAGATCAAACAAATTGGTCAACAACAAAAAAGACAAAGTGGCAAAGCAGTTTTTAAAATATGACAAAAAAAACATACAATCACAAGATTTAAGTCGTAGCAATATGAGAATAAAGTCTTAATATTTTAAGAAAATGCTGGTGTTCAACTCCTTCAGGGTCGAGTTATTTGATTATCACTTTAAATAGCACCCAGTAACCATTGAAATGCTTCGAGTCGAGCACTGGTTGCCATTTCAGACTGCACAAAAGACGCTTAGTGTCTGATTTTTTTCTTCTAAAAAAGTGAGTATTCTACAGAATCGCTGCAGTGTCCATTTATTAATTATAAGTCCATGCTGATGTGCCAAATGACAATGTCCTTATTGCTAAATCCGAGCCTAAAGTAGGATTTAACCAAATACTCAACATCCGTTGTATGCAAAAGTAAAAAGTTTCTCGCAATTGTTTTCTCAAAATATTAACACGCTAATGTCATATTGCTATGACTTTATTCTCGAGATATTTCGACTTTATTCTCATAATCTCGACTTGATTCTCAAAATATTTTGACTTTCTTCTCGTATTGCTACTGTAATCTCGTAATCTTAGATTTTTTCATTTTTTTAAATTGGCACTGAAAACGCTGTTGTACAAAAAGGGTATTTTTAGTTAACAAATAAACTTAAAAAAGATAAAGTAAAGCCAAATATTCAGAGTGGACTGACTGCAATATGTAATCAGTAACGTCATTGTCGATTAAAAATATAGTGGAGTAAATAGTAGATATTTTGGATCATAATGTAGTTGAGTAGAGAGTAAAAGGCACTTATATCTTTGATACTCAGTAAAACTAGAAAGAAGCTAAAAAATTAGTTATGTACAGTAAAGAAGTACATTTACTCAAGTGCTTTACGCCACTGCAACGAATGATGAAATATCAGAGTAGTGTAGAATAAAAGCGCCATATGGCAACAGCATATGTCCCTAATAACTGCAATCTTAAGAGCCTATTACAAAAAACTAACAAAATACTTACAGATCTGCTAGAGTTCTAACATTAATGTGAAACAGTTATAAATATAGTCTTATATCCTAAATTTGGCTGCACGGAGCTGAACAGGGGGTTCACGACTGACAGCAGCTCGGTGTTAATTTGCGATAAGCTGCCAGAGATGTGACTAAAGACCTAATTTTCAACTTCTTTCAAAGTCTTTAAAACTTTGTTGCAAGGCAAGTCACAAAGAAGGAGAGATTCCAGCCCGAGGCCTATACTGAGCAACAACGAGAACACACACTTACAGACACAAACACAGACATTTACATTTATGGCATTTGGCAGACGCACTTATCCAGAGCGTTTCAGAACTGAGCAGGGGAGGGTTAAGGGCCTTGCTCAAGGGCCCATCAGTGGCAGCTTGGTGGTGGGATTTGAACTTGTGACCTTCCAATCTGAAGTCCAATGCTTTAACAATTGAGCACCACCTTCATGCACATAACATGCACACATATGCTTCCTTCAGCCTTGGGGCAAGTGACTGTCTGGGGCATATAGTGATTAATTGTGAAGTTCTTTCTATATATACTTCACCCACACTCCACACTCCACACTCCACACACACACACACACACACACACACACACACACACACACACACACACACACACACAGAAAAGACTCAGAGTGATCTTAATAGATTTCCAACCCTAACTGAATATTAGCTCATTCATACGTAACTGCGGAACATTACTTACAGCAAGTGGACATTTATAAAATACTCTTTAAAGCACAACAGACTTCATTAGATCTGCAATTTGCTGTCCATTAACATTAGCAGCGAGAACGTTTCCTCACATTTCTCTGTCTAGAAGAACATGCTGTAAAATTAGCTTTATAAACACGACTGGCTGTGTGAGTGAAAGTAAGCCTTTTATTATGCATCATGCCATTTAATTACACACACACACACACACACACACACACACACACACACACACACACACACACACACACTTTACTGCAACTCTGGGAGGTTTTTTTTTCTATATTCTCTTTCTCTCTCTCTCTCTCTCTCTCTCTCTCTCGTGGTGTTTGTCATTTGTAATCAACGGCGCTGATTAGCAACCCTGACTAGCAATCATTTCGAATTGACAGCGTGAATTGTCCTGAGAATGTATACTAAATCTAAACACACACACATACTGCACACACACACACACTCAAACAACACACACCTTGACAGTGAGCGAGAATCCTGAAGCATACAGCGGGTTCTCTCGGTCCAGCCGGCCGTTCACCGTCAACGATCCGCTGATGTAGTCCAAAGCAAACACGCTGTTGGTGTTCCCTAAAGGAATAAAAGAAAGAAATGAATCACAACAGAGGAAAAACCGTAAATAGAGACGATAGAAAGAAGTTTGCCAAACTGCTTCCACAAACGTGGGAAAAAAAGGTTATTTTAGCTAATAAGAGCAAACCCCAAACTTTCTGTCTTTGGTAGAAGAATGCGACACTGCTCATTGCCTTGAGAATATCATCTGGTCACTGAAGCATGGTGGTGGTAGCATGAGGTTAAGACTTGCCACTGGCTTCTTGGTGGCAAGTCTCTGACTAATGTCTATTTACATGAGCAGTAGGTTTTGGTGGATGGCCTCCTCCAGGCAGGCTTAACTAGGAAGTTTGTCAAAGGCCAAGCATGAGACTCCGCAAACGTGTGGAAAAAAATTATTTGAGCTCATGAGAACAAAATTCTATCTTTTAGGTTTATGTTTAAAATTAATCATTACTATTTGTGACAAATTTTTCCACTAGTAATAAAATGTTTGTATGTTTTCATGTGTCTAAACTCTGCTTACAACATGCTAGTTAGTTGCCATATGGAGAGGGAGCTACACACCTCGTCCTCCTCGTCCTCCTTTCTCCCGCATTCCTCCCATCTCTTCATCCCATAATCGTTTTCGATGGCAGCTCAAGTCAGAGCAATTGTTATGCTAAATTGGACATGACAAAATCATTTTGTCGAAGCGCTGCTACTGAATTGAGACTGTGCGCATTAGAGCATGCATGGCTTCATGCATTTCAATCCAAATTGCCACCATTGTGCAATGGGAAACCTAACAGACCGAGGGTGGTACAAGTATGTGTGTGTGTGTATGTGAGAAGAGAAGATATGTCTAACACACACTCTGAGCACTCTTGACCTGGTCATTTTGTTTAAAAAAAAATTCACTCCATAATACAGTCAGATGGTATTTATGCACAGGACTGATTCAATACAATTCAGTTCAGTTTTATTGAATAGCAGCTTTGCACAGACCAGTACTGCAGGTTGAACTAAATTTGAACTTATAATGCCTATAAGTTTAGTGCCTATAAGTTGAGCCCTAATGAGCGACCCAGTGGTGACAGTGGCAAGAAAAAGCTCTCTGAGGTCATGTCTACAATAATTCATTTGCTTTTTAAAATGCATGTTTTTCTCAGTTTTGGTCTTCTGTCCACACTGAGACTGTTTTCAGTCAATGTCACATAGTCATTGTCTTGACCTTTCAAAGAGCCAGAAAGTGAAAAACCTGCAGGCGAAAAAACGTAGGTCGAAGCATCTTACGTTTCGCGAAACAATTTAAACAAAAGTGTGGATGCTGAGCGTTTTTTCCGACAAAAACGCTGTTTTCAATTTGAACGGGATTAGTGCAGACGTAGCCTGAGATGGTACGAGGAATAAACCTTGATAGGAACCAGACTCAAAAAGGAACCCCAACCTCATCTGGGTGGCACTGAATGTCCATTCATTATAGGTTAGAATTGGAAAAACACTAAGAATGCTAACTCTCACGATCAGATTCACCACATGCCAAAATTACAAACATCTTCATTTATAAGATTATTTTTCATTTAGAGGCAAATATTTTACCATCAAATCGGTTCAATCTAAAAACCACTGAATTAGGATTCGTTCAGATGCTGTTTCAAGCCTTTTATATTTGGATTGTAAACTAAAAAAGATGAAACTTATGCATTTATGCCTGTCACTCTGTCATTATCAACAGCTGTATAATAAATGCCTCCAATAGGCCCCCAAGGACTCAAATACAGCATTCAATCTTCAGGTGCTCTTTAAGCCGTTTCTTGCAAAGGTTTCAAATGTTTCTTGGGTCTCTTTCCAACTGCATCTAGCATATGTGTCTAATATGGTTTCTGAGGAGTGCAAAACGAAACAACATACCAGAAAATACAATGCCAATTCAGACAACGTGGAATTCCATTTGTGAATTGAATGCTTATGACTGATTGGACGAGTTATCTGTCACTCATGGTATACAAGAAGCAAGAAATTGCGTATCTAACTTTGATTCTTGTGTATGTGTGGAGCTCTGCGTTCACTATAAACCAGTTTTTGTATAAATTTAAACCTAAGAAAATAACCAAAGTTCATTTGCACACTTTCTACTCCTACTACAGGCTGTTGTACTTCCTGCATATCCTGAGTGACAGATGTTCCGTCCAATCAACGGTAAGTATTCCATTCACAAACTATACCTACCTTTACTGGTTGTTAGTAATTGTCACTGTGTTTTCTAAATTGTTATTTTGTTTTTTATTTCTCATCCACTGCAGCATAGTGCCATAAATTTGCCACGCAATTTAGTCCTAAACGATGTTATACTCAAGGATTTTGCATCTTTTGCATCAATTGGCATCTGAAATTTTCACAAAATCATGACAAATTTGCAACGGCCTGAGAATATTATGTAATTGTTATAATTTCTTGGATATGTCAGAGGTGTTAAAACCAACTGCTCAAATAAATAACAGGTTATAACGAATAATAATAATATCCACAACCGGTCCATTTTTGTTCCATGTTAGTGAGCTCATTAATATCAACAAAATTAGCCCCAAAAATACTAGCACAGCATGCTAATACAGAGTTTACTAGTGAAATGACTTATCTTTGCCCTGAGATTCAAGCACACATTCGTATTCCCCCACACAAGCATGTTTGCCTGCTGCATGTGTAAGAGCTGTAAAATCAACGCTAGTCCAATCATCTCCTCTCCATTGCTAAGCCTAGCTCACTGCTACAGTAGTGGCAGCCTTTAGCGGCCCTCCTCTGCTATCTCTGCGCAGCAGACCGATTTACTACATGAGCCACTCCGTCAACCCTGATCTCAGACAGTCTAACACGAGCAGCGTTAATTAGCCTACAGTTACGGGTTAGCAAATGTGCGTAGCCGATAGTAATGCTCGGTTGCATTTATCAAGTCAGCCAAGCGACAAATTAGTGGACACGTGCTGACTTTCATTACGCCGGTAAATAGAGTTGTATGCACCGAAACCCTATAACAGAATGGGACGAGAGGGGAAAAGAAGTCCTGTAATAGATTCTGGTATTAAACCAAAAACTAGTTATTCCCAACTTTAGTACTTAAAGTAACAAATAATGTAGAAACCCTTTGTTATCGTTTATAAAAGCATTTCCATGGCAAAAGTGTGTAAGATTAACTAGCTCTAACTTTATTGTTTTTTAACTTTATGAACTTTCAGTGGTATGTGAATTTCAGTTTTCTCACAGTTCATAACTTGGAAGCAATCTGGCTCGGAGCAATAGCCCTCAAAGTGTTATTGGACTTGTTTAATAGCCCGAGTCTTTGTGTGACTACTACAGAACACGAGCCATTTTGTTTCCGGGGATTCCCTCCGGCTGAACTGCACACCCACTCCTGCTGCCTGATGTGATGCCTGGGCCTGATCCTCCTGACACACGTCTACTGCTGGAGCTCGTCTCTCCCTCCAAACCTGCCTGACTAATCCTGATCCTTTGGGATTCTGCACTTGTGAGTGCTCTAAATGGGCCCACATGGATACACACTTCTCAAAATGCCCAGGTCTTACTCTTGTTTTAGTGGAAAATCAGGATTAAATACTGTTCAGCTGCTACTGTAATCGTAAACACTTTTCTGCTCTCATCCCAGAACTAAATATCTCAATATCAAGCACATTAGTACAGATAGTCCCAGAGTTATGATGGAAACGTGCTACAATGACCATAATAACCTGAAAATGAGTCAAGACATGGAGTCAAACAGTCCCAGGAGTCTTAAAGAATGGATATCAGTATGGGTTTGTATACTGTAGTATGGTAATAATTTAACAAATTGCAAAACATAATTTAGTAAACAGAGCAATTTATATGTATCAACTTTACAGTATATATGTATGTGGCAGTGGGTGAGTGGAGCTAAAAGACTTCAAATTGGGCTTTAAAACACCAAAAATATGCACTCTAACACCAAGACAACTGAACTCTGAACTCTGTAACACACATGCAGTTTTTTCCAACTCTGTCACTGTAGACCAGGGGTCCCCAAACTACAGCCCCCACATTGCGAACAGCACTCTGAACAAGGCCTAAAACTTATTTAGAAAAGTAAATTTAAAATATATATTATAGGAATAATTATGTGGCCCTCACAAAAAAAGTTTGGTGACCCCTGATAAAGACCAAAAGCTTCAAGTTTGAGGACTGAAGAACAAGCAAAATGCTGCAGCAGAATCAACCAATGTATGAAAAAAAATCCGTCCGTCATTTATAGACACCAGTTTTCTCTTCTGTAGAAAATCCACTAAATTTTCACACAGTTCCCATTTAAACACCAGCCCTTTGTGTCATGTTTGTTGCTGTATGCTGCTGTTAGCCTGTGTCCTCTGGCTCCGCTAGTGTGAATCAAGTGCACTAGTGTTTGAACATAAGGTCTCATAACGGCAAAATGGGGTCGTGTTGACAGAAGTGAGGGCAAGCGAGATTAACCTCGGGTCAGACTTGTTTTTGGTCTCTGTCCACTTGGGCCTGGTCGAACCATTGTTGAACTGTGAGTGGGGTGACAGAGGGCCATCGACAACAAACCAAAGCATGGGAAAAAAGACATAGCCTTGTGGATCATTTTCGTAAATTGAGGCCAGAGGTGGAAGCAAAGAACGGTGGAAAAAAAAAAGAACAGTGGAAAAGTAGATTGGCTGTAAATTGAGTCTTAGCCAATGAGCGTGTACGAAGGTGACATCCTTTTGCAAATGCTGGACGTAGCATCTTGTCGGTTTGGGATGTCAAGACTTGTCTATTTAAGTGGTTTTAGGGGAAAAAATACATTTTACGTTGACGGCATTTGGCAGACGTTTAACACAATCATACACCTGAGCAGCTATGGGGTTAAGGGCCTTGCTCAGGGGCCCAAAAGTGGCAGCTTGATGTGGCTGGGATGTGAAATCATGACCTTTGGAAAGTCCAAAGTCTAATGCCTTAACCACTAAGCTACCACGTCCATATTAAATAAAACCAGTAAAACAACACCAGGCCCACAAGCTAACCATCCAAATGATAAAGCTTGAACTTATATTTGCTAATGCGATGCTACAATGGTTTTGAAGTTCTATAAATGAGTGAATTACACACTAATGTATGCGTTGCAAACAGCCGGTTTTTCGTGCAGGGGGAAGCTGACAGAATTCATTTATAGCCGTCTGGATGCAAGCGTTTTATCACAGAGGAGACGTGCAAATATTTTATCTCGGTTGTCATTCTGGAAAACTAATTACAGTCAAAAGATGATGTCAAAGTCCATGTCAGGTGTTCTACAGATATATCTACAGTGATCCTGGGATATTAAGTACATCACATACTTCTCAACGAGGCAATAAAAAAACAACAAATATGCGTATTTACATAACGTGATAATCAGCTTCCTGCAAAAAAAATGGGATTATTCTTGTAGCAGTGACGGGCTGAGAGGTTTAGGATGGATGAGGCACTGGACTAACAGATCCATGAACACACATTACACATATATAAAAGCCAAAGCCATTCAATGATTCTCAGTAACTAGGTTTGATTGATATTATTTCATCATTGTGGCAACAAACTTAAATATCTTCTATAATGATATGTGAAATAAGTGACCTAGACTATAGAAGGTAAAGACATGCAAATAAGAGTCTACAGTTGCATTTACACTTACAGCATTTGGCAGAGGCCCTTATCAGGAACAACTTACATTTATATTACTCATACAACTGAGCAGCTATGGGGTTAAGGGCCTTGCTCAGGGACCAGGAGTGGCAGCCATAACATTATGACCACCTGACTAATATTGTGTTGAGTTCAGACCCGTCGAGCATTAACAGCATTATCTTGTTCAGTAATTTGAGCTACAGGAGCTTATACAGTATGTTGGATCGGACAACACGGACCAGCCTTCGCTCCTCTTTAACATCTGAGGGAGTTTTTCCTTGCGACAGTTGCCCCAGGCTTGATCATTGGGGATAAATAAACAAATTTAAATATAAGTAAATTTGGGTCTATAATTCTTTCATTCTGTAAAGCTGCTTTGAGACAAATCCCGTTGTGAGAAGCGCTACAGAAATTAACTGGAATTCGACGGAATAAAATTAATTGTGCTGGCTCGACAGTTCAGATTTATTTTTTTTTCAATCTCTACACATAAAATATTTGCTGAGTGACTACAAATGTCTGTAGTTAACCTTCAACGTGAGCATGGATTTGAGCTGCATTAGCGCCTGCATTATTTTCAGAACGTTGATGGTCCTGAAGCTGAGTGGCACGTGTTTGGTGCCCAGTCACACTGGGAGGGTCAAAGTATCCGTGATGGCACGAAATTGCTTTGTGTGCTTGACCAGAATTATAATATAATGCAACAGCAGTGTACTGAACGGCCCACTGCCGTCCTCACATGTCATTCACACCTGCGGAGGCGGAGACATGATGATGAACCACACACACACACACACACACACACACACACACACACACACACACACACACACACACACACATATGCAGAGTTAACAAGATAAAGGAATGCCTGTGGAAGACTAAATGCACATGCAGCATGTAAAAAAGCATCCAATCTGCATGCGTGTATCATTTAATACACGAGCACACACTTATGCACATCTGCAAGTGCGTGGAATTTTTTCTTTTTTTTTTTTAACACATGCGTGCACACAATCACAGCAGAAGATTGCGTAGTTTTTCAGAAGTAACAGAGCAGATCCGTGCCATAATAAGCTTCAATTCACTGCTCTCGCCATGGCTTCGGCTCTCAGAAACACCACGGGTGCAAAAATGAAAGGCCACATCAACATTTCTAAATGGTTACAAGATTACCATGATGAGGCAGTTATTTTAACTTATCAGGTTTTTAGGGTAATTACTGACATTGAAAATGTGGCAACACTTACGAAAGAAATCGATTATAACCAACAAAACGTATGGAACTAATCGAATAAAAATCCCAGGGTTTTTCTGCACTCCTCAGGTTTCGTACTGAGCTCCGAACGAAGTTAATCCTGCCAGGTTGAGGATGTGAAACGTGTTTCAAATTGGTACGAACACACACTCCGAAGGGAAATTCATTTCTACTTCAGATACACGGAGCATAAAACTGAATGCAAACAGAGTGTAATAGTGGCGTTTTTTAATACACTGTGAATTTTATGTTCGACCAGAAAAAGGTTTCTACAAAAGGAGTAATTGCCATAAGAGTAAATAATGTGTGTGGATGTGTTAGTGTGTGGGTGGGTGGGTGTGTGGGTTTGTGTGTAGAGGTCAATACAGAGGTGTGGAACATGGGCACATTGCCAAAACTTTCACATTATTGCCAGTAGTGAGCTGGAAAATGAGAAGCCGAGCCATCCACAACTCACACATGTGACTGAACTTGTGCACACACACACGCACACACACGCATGCGCACTCACACACACACGTTAGACTTAAACGTTCCTGATTTTCATGACCAATAGATATAGAATGGTATATAAATTTCAGTCTAAAGGTTTCTTAAAGAACCTGCTGTTTTTCTGTATCTACAGGTAAAATCCCTTACCTTACCATGCTAGCTGTTTAGAAAGTCGTTAAATAAAAACACAACAAAAAAACAACACAATATGACCAAGATAGAAACGTATGGTTGAAAATACGCACTATACCATCCTTTTCTGCGAATAAACCTAATATTTAATGTAAATGGGTTGGTGTTTTATTCAATGCGTTTGTCATCGCCATACAATAATAGGCCTATTGCTTGTCTGTTAAAACCTATGCACACTTCGAACCACACACACACACATTCATGCTCACACTCTTCAACTCAGCGTTTAATCGGGCGTAACAGGAGTGCAGCGCGTTTTCTTGGCCCTCAGTCACGCTAATGCAAGGTTTAGTGTGCATTTAATTAGCTCGGTTTCATTGGATTTGGAATGCCGTAATGTGAACCGTTCACATGAATCTCAAGATTCATGTTCTATTCAATGGAGTTCTTTAGAAATGACCCAAATACAAATGCGCACGCTGGGAAATCTATCAGATAGCAGTGCGTTTAGAGTTATGGCTACGTTCACAACGATAGTTCGGAATCGAGGAAAAAGGCTCCGCTTTCCGACCAGGGATCGGAAGATCGGATCATGTCAGTGACTTGAATCTTTTTTCTCGAATCTTTATTGAGTCATTTGATTTATTTCTTTTTCTGATAAGAAATAATATCAAATGTTACATATTCAATAAGCAGATTCCCCCAACAAGTCTACATACACAAACTTTGTAGTTCCAATAATGAAACTATGACAATGCAGCTGAATACAAGTTATAATAATAATTATGTCCTTATTTTGTACATATCTTCTGGTCTGTGGCATTAGTTCTTTTGTCACGTGACTCCGAACATTTTTGTAACAGTAATGTCAAGAGAAACAACAAAAAAAAAATTGATCGGTTGCATTGTGTAGCATCTATAGGAGTGACAAAACAATGAACGGACCAGAGGGATTATGAGATGTACTACTCAATTCGGGTTCCTGTGGAATGCATTACATAGCGTTTATAGGAGTCAGCTGATTAAATGAAATCTGCTGTCGACACTCGACATTGGTGACATAACCAAATATCTCCCAGGGCAGGGGTAACTCCAGAAGTCGTCAGGAGCAGCAATATAGAAGCCATACAACAAGATGCAAAGCATCGAAATTCAGAAAAACAAATTAGAATTGGCAATGGAGTGCAATACTTAATCTTAAAGTTTATTAAACCACATCTGCAGCAACTGCATTCCACAATGGCTGAAAGAGGAGAAGAAATTGATTCGGTCGCGGATAAACTTACAGGGACATTTTCAAATTTTCTTTCTTTCTTTTTTTTTTTTTTTAAAGCTGGACATAGTGAGGAAAAGTCGGGCCAAAACAGTTCAAACAGGTTGTTAATCTTTTTTTTTATAGAACCCCTTTCTGTAGAATTTGCAAAAACACACCATTTGCTCATATTAAATCCATAAGAAAATGTAAAGGACAAAAAAGAAAAAAAAAAACAAAAAAAAAACAAGGGCTCATTTTATGAGGTTAAAATTGATACTTTTGTTAGAGATGATGTATGTGGGCGGTGCAGCTGTGGCTACAGTGAAAGAAGATTTGTTGAATTGTGTTCATTGCGTTAGAAAAGCCATTCATTCATCGTTGTATGAGATTCCTGTCTGTGATGCAGCTCTGTTATACTGCGTTTCACTATAATACTGATGGTTTCCATAGTCGTGGGGTCATAATGATGGTATTAAGAGGTGGACTGATTCAGTTAGGACACCACTGAAAGACAAATATTAGGTGTTATTTACTTATGAAATCTATTTGTTCCAGAACATTTGTTCATCAAAAATCAATGTAAGACAACACAAGATTCTAAACTAATGTCTAATTATTCTATAAGCATAAAACCACCTTAATTATTACACACAGCAGCTGATGGTATAGAATTAATGCCCTTGTAGTTGTATGTTTTTCTGCATTTGGTAAAAAAAAAATGAAGTCAGTTATTGAAACTGGAATAGATTATACAAAACAAACCGAGTAGATCAAGGCCATTTCTGAAAGGCTTTAGTCAAGAGTGATGCCGCAATGGATGAATTGAAACGAGGAAAACACGGCTATGTGTGTCTGCCAGGATGTGGATTAAAAATGAAAGCGTTGTCTGTTTTAGCGATCACGATCAGAGAGAATCTGTAAGAGAGAAACAGAGTGAGAGAAAAAAAAAGAGAGAGAGAGAGAGAGAGAGAGAGAGAGAGAGAGAGAGAGTCTATGCCTTACAATTTATTAGTTGGGTCATAAGGCAACACTCTATCCAGAGCACTCGGACCCTGGAGAGATAATCAACGTCATGAAAAAGACTGTGATCTTTGATCTGTCTAGAAAAAAAAAGTGTCATCTGTATTCTTGGAGCGATTTCAGCTCATCAGGACCGAATTCTAGACCTGACTCTAGATGTCTGAATGCGAGTGACATGGGCATGCTTCAGCAAACATCACTTTCCCCTTTTTACATATTAGAAACATGGATGGTGTCGGATGGTGTCTGGATAAAGATCACGATGATGCAGTGCAACTGGTTCTGATTCTTGTACATGGCGGAAAGGAAAGAGCAGCTTTGGGAAAAGAGCTAGACAAGACCTAACAAGATTCTATTAAAGATAAAATGTAAAAAAAAAAAAAAAAAGAAAGCTGGAATCGTGCTTTTCAGATATCACCCATGAATGCTTTACTGAGAAAGAATGGAAAAAGCGGATTTTCCAGATCACACACACACTGCTGCCAGCAACAGTCACAGCTTACTGCCTCTAAATAGGCTGCACAAAGCAAGTGGCAAATGAGCCTGTGTGTGTGTGTGTGTGTGTGTGTGTGTGTGTGGGATTAGTGCAGCTATCAGGATTGAGTCCAGTTTTCCTGTAGCTAATTGAAAAGCTACAGAGTCGTAAGATAAAGATCCTGTTGAAGAACATGACAGAGCTCAAGCAGTGCTACACTTAGGAGTCTGCCAGGTGGACAAGTAGCCATAACAATCATTGTATGTGTGTGTGTGTGTGTGTGTGTGTGTGTGTGTGTGTGTGTGTGTGTGTGTGTGTGTATGTCTCGGACTAAACAACACAAGCATATTGTTGACCTAAACACATAGTCTCTAATATGTATGACTTTTACAAATCATTGTAAATAATTGAAAACACCAAAATTACATAAATATTTATTCAGAATCTGGCTATGAATGACTTTAAGTAACAATATGTGCCCTCTAGTGGCAGGCTGTGCATTTCACACCTATATATTCAGTGGCACCTGAATCAGTTCACTGCTTAATACCATCATCAAAATACCATGGCTACAGAGACCATGAATATTTTAAAGAAACTAAAGCGAGAAGCCCAGTGAACAAAATCAACTAGTTTCCTTTCACTTTAGCCACAGCTACACTGACTGCATACATCATCTCTAGCAGAAGCATCAATATTAACGTCATAAAATGCATTTGTTTGCAATCATTACTGTTTTCCTGGGGATTTAAAATGAAGGCAAGTGTGTGTTTTTGTGCAAATTCTACAGACGCAAAAGTATAAATAGGTAATGAAAAAGCTTAACTGTTTTAAATAGTTTTATTCCTCACGATGCCCAGCTTTTCATGAGAACTCTGTCTTGTGAATGTATCTCATGCATCTGAGACCAGTTTCTTCTCCTCTGTATATCGTTGTGGAATAAAAAAATAAAAAAACAGCTATTAAATCCGCACAAATATATTTTAACTTGTGTAGTTTGCAACTAAAGGCTGTGAAAATGTCAATCGCATTCTGATTGGTTAAACTTGGATTTGAAGCTACCAAGAGCGTATTTTGTTCATTTCTGCTGGTCTTACGGCAAATCGTGATGTGACGGCTGAAATCTGATTGGATAGAATCTCCAATCTAAAATTACACCTGTTGGTGCTGCTCCTTGCGGCAGCCCACCCGGGAGAAACCCGATGAAATGAAGAGCATGGACTATTGGGAATAATTTAATATATATTCGTGGACAAAGCAATATATTCAAATGTAAGTGAGTGATTTTGAGTTTCAAGGATAAGTAGGCTGAGCATTTTTTAAAGTTTTTTTTAAAGTGTATCTGAAAAAAAAAAAGGGAATTCTTGAGATATGCAATGTGTCCAATTAAGATCTCGCCTCCTGGTGGTAGATCATCATAATTAACTGGCACATGTCTCTGGTTTTGGCACACTTTGAACACACATCCTGAGCAACTGGCTGCGTTACATCTGTAGGTATGTCTGATTGTTTACCTCAACTTGGAATATAAACCTGAGACCAAAAAATATTTTTCTCCATAATATTTTATGTATTAATCTTCTTTCTTGCTATATCAGGGACAGTTTTCTCCAGCTGCCACAGCACCATGGTTGGTTGGGTATTTATGTCTTGTCGACTGTTTTTCGCCGATACTGAGGCATATAAAAAAAAAAAAACCCACAATATTGCTGCTGAACCCTAGAAAGAGATGGACGATGAATTAAGTAGCTGTATACCTGCAAAAGTGCACTTAATGTCCGCTAAAAGGGGCAATTTTGTTTATAATTGCCTCTATCTGCCCTAAGTGTCCACTTCTGTAATCGCAATGTAAGCACAGATGTCTGTGATGGTCTAAGGTCGCTCTTATCGACAGGGGTGAGCAAGTCTCTTTACCACCATGGGACCACAGCCAATTACGCTCAATTTGACTGTGGGTCACAAATGGCTATGGCATTATTAAGAGTTGAACTTGTGATCTAAATATCTGAAAAGTAAATTAATTATCTTCAGTCATTAAGGTGTCAAAGGGTTTTTTGTCAAAAATCAGCAGCTGTACTGGTCGATACTGAAATAATCATCATGGTTACTGAAAACATCTGGAACTGGAATCACTACAGTCAAGAATAGCAGCAACTCCCAATGTCCTTTATGTACTTAAAGCTAACTGGACCAGAACATGAAGCTGAATCCATTCTTAAAATTCATGACATGGAGAAAAATCTGAAGGCTTTCTGCCAAGGCTGGGATTTGAACTCAGACCCACGTGGTCACTATTGCAGAACTGTAACTGCTGTGATACCACTCACTATGTAAATGGGGCTCCTGATGGGAGTTGAGAATCTTAAATCCTCCTTTTATCTCCTTCTGGACGCGAGACTGATTTCACCAGGCTTTAACGTTAGCCCTTAAGGCCAGCGTAGCTGAAAGGTTTAGCAGGTTATATCTAGGAGTGTCTTTTTCATTTTTTTTTTTTCCATAAAACTCATTCTCCTGTGGCGCTTCATCATGTATTCATCAGACATGAGTGCACTTTGAAGACCCTTTCGAGACTGCCAAGAGGACGGACACACAAGTCACACATCTGGTACACTTTTCTCCTACTTGCAGAACCCACACCCACAGCCACAGCCACAGCCACACACACACACACACACACAGGTTCAACATGGCCTGTGGTTTTAAGAAGCTCAGAGGTCACAGCTGTGACATTGTGCCAGCAGCACTATACATACTCATACAGTTTACACTTGAACTCTCTCTCTCTCTCTTTCCCACACACACACACACACACACACACACACACACACACACACACACACACACACACACACACACACACACTATTCCTGTTTCATTTCTTTTACAAGGCTTTTTGGCATTCAGTAATACCTTATACCTACGTTTTTTCTTTCGGCAAATACTTTAATCCAAAGTGATTTACAAGTGAACCTGAATCCAATTGAATCTCCTAAAGCTCATGAAGAAGCCGATACACAAGTGCCATAACACTCCGACAGGTTATGAGACCAAAATACTAATTTGTCTAATGTTCTCTACTTTGCCTGGGATAACTACGCTCTCCAAAATCATTATGATCGTGTTTATTGTATTTAAAAGGGGGGGTGTGGCCTCTGTGTCTGTTAGCTTTAGTGAAGGAGGATCGTATTATGTAGAAAAAAGGTTTCGTCGGTGCATAATAACGTTTTCTTATGTGCCATTCCTAATATATTAGGCAGCGATTTGACACATATTTATCTTCCCTTTCCGAGTATTGAACTTTTCCGAAAAAAAGAATCCGATGTTATTGTTTCCCAAAGCCTACTGATTTGTATTTTGGCCAGCAGAGGAGAAAATGAGGTTCATTTTCTATTTTGAATCGACTCCAGTGCATACTCCAGCAAGTTTAATTCTCTTTCTCTCTCCAGTTAAAATTACAATCAGGTTTTTTTTTTTTTGTATTTAATGACTTATGGGTAAACATTTCTGTCTCCTAGAATTATGATTCATTAAGTGTTTACAATTTTCATACAGACGTTCAAAACAAAAATTATGAATCAGAAAGCTCTATAGTCAAGACATTAACCTCTTCTCGAGCCATGTCATGGGTTAACTCAATCTCATCTCTCATTTCGACTTCATTACATTTTATTTCCTTATTTTTAATAAGTATTTGAGTTTGACTCTGGCATCAGAACCGGTACTGGTACTGAAATAACCATCTCTTCCAAATTCCTGTCTTGCTTTAAGGCAAGAGGGCATAATGCCAGGCCTGGAGGACATAAGAACATGAACAGTTTCATGATTTAACAAGTTTATTAGGAAAGCAGGCTCTGTCATGGAAGTGGAGATGGATGGATGGTCTCTGTTTGAGGTGTCTGAGAGGAGAATGCTGAGGAAACTTCCTACCGGAGCATATTCAGCCATAGAATGGGACCACCATAGACATCCACAGAATGGCACTAATGGTTTTCCTACCAGTGGCCATTAAACTCTATATCCCCTCCCCTTTCTGAGTCTTATGTAGAGGTGACAGGTCAGTGGTTACGGTTCTGGCTTATTGCCAAATTGCCACTCTTGGGGCTACTGAGCAAGGCCCTAAACCCAAATTGGGCGCTGTATCATGGCTGAACCTGCACTCTGACCCCAGCTTCCTAACATATGGGATATGCGAAGAAAGGGGATTGTGAAAAAGACCAGGTCTGGTGAGCATATTTCTCCTGTTTTGGAATCATTGCATTGGCTCACTGTTCAATTCTGGATTGATTTTAAAATTCTTATGCTGAACTATAAGGCCCTACATGGTATAGGCCTCGCAACATTTAACTGTCTATACTCCAAAGCATCTCAGCTACTCTGATTTTGGTATTTTAGATGTTCCTCCTACCCGTTTACGTTCTAGGAGGGATCAGACTTTTTCCTCACATGTACCAAAACTTTGGAATTTTCTTCCTATTTAGATAAATTTTTTTTTTTTGTGCTGTATCTGTGATACTTGTTTTATTTATTTATTTTATTATTATTATTATTATTATTATTATTATTATTATTATTATTAATTAATTAATTAATTTATTGATTCATTTATATTCCAATATTCATGTTAGGAAAATGTTTGCGATGTAACTTTTAAACACGCTATAAAAATTACTTATTGATGAATTTCTGTACTGTAAAGTACATGTGACAAGTATAAAGCACCTTGCCTTTCCTTTCCTTTTCTTGGGGGGCAAGATGACACAATCAACGCTGACTATCACTGTGCCATTATATACATTATCAAAATCTTTTTTCTAAACTTTAAAACACTTGGTAAGTGCCAGGTTTAATTGATGTGTCCGAGTAAGAAAATCACCAAGCTGTGCTTGCCCCACGCCTCTGCAGGATGGGAGCCTACCCTCAGTTTCACCCGCAGTTCAATACTCTGAGAGAACATTTTCCACCTGAAATGCCGCAAAGCCTTCTCAAAAGTCTCTGAAGCAGACAGAGAGCAGGTTGGGAAGCTCTGAAAAGCGAATCATGCCTCTGAAGTCAAGTGCAATAGTGATGTCCTAAACCCTTTCATCCAGAAAGAGAAATAAATGAATTGAATTTAACATGTAGTAGGAGCATGGGATCCGATCTGAAGCAAGCATACTAAGTGATTACTAACGTGATAATACACCAAACAGCTTCTGAGCAACCTCTTAGCTGCACTCGGTGAGGGAAAGCAAGGGGAAGCATGAGTCAGAAAGAATGCAAGTGTGCTGGATATGCTAATCTCCACTCTTGAGCTCATTAACACATATTACCCTGGCAATTAAAAATGCATTTATCTTAATTACTCAACTAATAATACGAGTCCCTGAGGACATGCACTCCCACAGAGGACACCCAGGAACAAACATGCACATGCACACAAACACACACAAACACACACAAATTGTACAGAGAGAAAATATGATTGAAGAGCACACACTCACATTAAATCACATTAGGATCCACATTCTATGATTATCATTGGAGCGTCAGCCTAAATGAATGTGTGTGTGTGTGTGTGTGTGTGTGTGTGTGTGTGTGTGTGTGTGTGTGTGTGTGTATACACAAATGCTAAAAGCAACATCAAAAACAATAAAAGAGACTGTTATGTCTGGTGAATGTGGATTGCACCCAAACACCCTGCTGTGTTAACTCTACACGTTCGTTTTCTGCCTCTTACAACCGTGTGTGTGTGTGTGTGTGTGTGTGTGTGTGTGTGTGTGTGAGTTTTCATTGAGTTTTATTACATCAACAGAAGATATATAATGGATTTCTTGTCTGTATTATGTAAATCTAACAAACCATCTCTTGGAAAGAAGGTAAAAACAACCGCGTCACTGTCAAGCCCTCAGATTCACATTGATCTTACGATGACCGAATTCAGCATACCAGCGATTCACAGCTAGTTAATCAGTTCAGGACACTCACATTAACGGTCCTAGGGCAATTGATTTTACCATTAAACATGAGTGTGTTTGGGGAAATTACACTTTGCTTTCAGTTTGAAACACTCCTAATGGTCTGTTGCTTAAAGACCGTACAAGGGCACTTACATTCTCTCTCTCTCTCTCTCTCTCTCTCTCTCTCTCTCTCTCTCTTTCTGATTTTGCTGTTGTCTTTCTACTAAAGGAGAGCAGAGGTTTGGTTTATAATCCCACTTCTAAAGAAATTATGACCAATCCTGCCCAACATTTCTTTCTTTCTTTTAGCTTCTCCCATTAGGGGGCGCCACAGCGGACCATCCGCATGTTTGATTTGGCACGTTTTAACGCTGGATGCCCTTCCTAACGCAACCCTCCCCATTTATCCGGGCTTGGGACCGGCACTAAGGCTTGTGCAACCCTAACCGATCCTGCCCAACATAAGAGTATAAATGATTATCAGGAGATAAAAAAAACACCCAGTCCTAGTAGCAGGAGAGTAAACACCACCACCGACCACCCCATCCACCAGCATATTAAAATCAAACCGAGACTTAAAATCCAGCAGCATGTGACTAAAAACCACCCAATCCAGCAACACGAGACTAAAAAAAACACCCATTTCATAAGCAGAAACATGAAAAAACAACCAACTCCTATGAACAGTAGAGTAAACACTGCCTATTCCTATAAGCAATACACAAAAATTATTCCTAATAATATGAGACTAAACAAAAAATCCCAACCTCCCAGCAGGAGACTAAAAACACCTATTACCAACAGCAGGAGACTAAAAACCACCCACTTTGCCAACATTGGGGGCTGAGTAACTTCTTCTTCTTCTTCGGCTGCTCCCATTAGGGGTCGCCACAGCGGATCATCCGTCTCCATACCACCCTGTCCTCTACTTCTGCCTCTTTCACACCAACTACCTGCATGTCTTCCCTCACCACATCCATAAACCTCCTCCTTGGCCTTCCTCTTTTCCTCCTACCTGGTGGCTCCATCTTCATCATTGTTTGGGGGGGGGGCTGAGTAACACCATATTAAATTGACAAGAGAGTAAAAACCACCCACTCCACCAACATGGGGCTAAAAAAACACCCACTTCTACCACCAGGCGACTTAAGACCACCCACTTTGTCAACATGGGGGCTATAAAACACCCATTTCAACCAGCAAGAGAGTAAAAACCACAGACTTTACCAACATGGGGCTAAAAACCACCCACTCCTACCAGCAAGAGAGTAAAAACCATTCACTTTACCAACATGGGGCTAAAAACCACCCACTCCTACCAGCAGGAGAGTAAAAACCACCCACTCTACTAACATGGGGCTAAAAACCACCCACTCCTACCAGCAGGAGAGTAAAAACCACCCACTCTACTAACATGGGGCTAAAAACCACCCACTCCTACCAGCAGGAGAGTAAAAACCACCCACTCTACTAACATGGGGCTAAAAATCACCCACTCCTACCAGCAGGAGAGTAAAAACCACCCACTCTACTAACATTGGGGCTAAAAACCACCCACTCCTACCAGCAGGAGAGTAAAAACCACCCACTCTACTAACATGGGGCTAAAAATCACCCACTCCTACCAGCAGGAGAGTAAAAACCACCCACTTTTACCAGTAGTACACTTTTAAACCTATGATTCATACAACTTTCTTCATCTAAGAGTACATCTACATATTTCTGGACCAGAAATAAGCTCTGTCTCCACTAGGAGCAGCACACATGGGATATACTGTACAGATTTACATGGAGATGCAACCTTTATTTATTCATGTCCATCACTATAGTATGCAGAAGGCTATAAAATGACAAACAGCTCCTTTAAATTGTATTGTCTGGAGACTCCAGGCTTCACCCTGCTGACAAGTTGAAATCCTGATCCTATCACAGTGTTCACAGGGTAAAACTAATGAATGAACTGTTGAATGAACTGTTTCCACACATTTTCTAATTCCTTTTACAGTGACTAGCATTATATATAAAATAGCAGAATGCTCAGGAATCCATGGTAGCTCATACTGGCCGCCTTTATCAGCTAATAGACTCGGTTTCCGGATGCTGAATGTCATCGTTCGACATAAATCATCTCAAACAAAGTGTGTTTGAAATGCACCAGCGCACCATGTCCTTGAGTGTGGACATTTGCAGCCACATCACACATATCAAATGCCTCATTCTGACTCGCAGTTTGTCAAAGAAATAAATGCAGACCGGACCGAATGAAGGATGGAGTGCATTTGGTATGAGCTGATTGATAGGAGTAATGAGTATGATGTGTAAAATCGCCGTGCTTTTCCTGCAGCGCTAAATCACTCGACCAGCCCGAAAGAACAAACACATTCTTAACTCACTGGCTTAACCTTCTAACACAACATGCATCATATTAAAGAAGTGGTTTGTGAGTTGTAAAGCTCCTCAGTGCCTACAAGGTGAACTGTAATGAGTACTTTGACAAGCCTTCACCTCCCTTCAATCAACCCTACTGACTCTGTTGCAGCTGAGCAGCTCAGATTCGCCCGCTCGTGGAGCCGATTTCCTGACTGATAAAAATGTCCGAAAGGAAGAAACGAAACATATCTCCAACTTTTAACATGGTAATAAATAATACAAAACGAAAATATCTAATAATATAAAACTTATCATAAATAAATTGCTTTCATAATATAAGATGTGAGACAAGCATGTGTGGTATAGGGTCTCTTCGGTGTAATGGATGCTGTAAAGATCCATTCCAATCCTATGTGTCATGGCCTATAAAAAGGCTCTGAATGGTGCAAATGTGGCCTTTTCATCTGTATGACAGAAATGTAAAGGTGTTAGTAAGCTGCAATAAGATTGAAAGATATCTCATCCATAGTATCTCAACCTCAAAAAGAGAAAATTAGTTTTAAAAAATTTCAACTGTTGCTGACAAGTTGACAGGCGTCAGTGGTGTCCAATTGAAGCTATTCAGCCCGGGTTTTTCATAAAGACATTACCAGGAATCAAACAGAAATTGTAAAAAGAAAGCCTGATATGTGATAATTATCCTAATTAAACTCTATTGCTCATTGCTTTTGATTTGGATGTGAAGTGAACAATGCGCTAAAACTTAGCTAATGTGGTGTGTCCATTTGGTGTGTGATTCCACTGTGGCGTTCAGGTGTTAATAAAATAAAATAATAAAAAATGGCAAATCGATAAATGATGTGCACGGTAAAAAGAAATTTTTACTTTCAGACCAAACCAGTACGTTTTCTATAACCACGTTAGCCGGGTCTGGTTTGTCGCTTTACTCCAGGTCTTTTTTCCATATAGTTTCCATGATGATGATAATTATCATAAAATGATCATTATAATGATAATAGAGAGTAAATAAAATTAGCTGGGAGTCCATGACATCAAACAGGGTTTCCAAGCCTGTCTTCAAATATAAAACTACTTTTCATTACAGAAAGGAACATAAGAACTAAAGTAGACTGAAAAAGCATTGAATAAATGTTACACGTTTTGATCATGAAACCAGAGCCATTTACAAAAGTCTAAGTAGAGCTTTAAATGCAAATACTGTGAATTAACTTGCAGAGAAGGTTAGCACAGCAGCATCAAGGCACGGTTCAAACAAACTTAGATTCATATTAAGTTATTAAAAAAAACATCTCCTAAACCGTAACGCTATTCTAAAACCATAACTTTTATTAAAACAGCCTCATCCTCTAGACGGTCAAGAAAGTCCTCACTCTTGCATTTTTAATTAAAACAAGATTAATCTCGACTAAACTGTACTCCTCTTTTAACTGGAGTTAAAATACATTTCATATAGTGTCATGAATATTTTTTTGGAAAGTGTCATAAAAACCAACTTGAGCAAGTGATGCATGGAATTTAATGAAAAGGGAATTCACTATTCTAGCAATTCTAATGTGATTTAATAATGACATGATTAATAATTAATATTCCGTAGTGAAAAAGTCTTAAGCAAAGTGATTAAGTGTATTGTATTGCATTGATATGTTCTATAATGAAAGGCCCTTTCTGTGGTAATTCACAAAGGATATGGGGCAGATTCAGATCGGCTAGACACAGCAGAGATAATGTTAATGGAAAATGGCCCGAAGCCAAATGCCTTGCCAAATCTGCCCAAAAATATCTTAATCAAAAGCTTGTTTTGCAGCTAATGAAATGTTTTTGGTCACGGCCATTAGCGCAGCATTAGCAAAGACACACATAATATCAGCAGATCGGGCATTAATTCAATCTGGCCGAGATACCCATGTTTGAGTAAAGGATCTAAAGCAATGACACAAAGAGTCGGTCACTTTCATCGACGAGTAATCGAATTTCACTGACCTGATAAAATGGTGTATCCGATGCCTCGTGGTTTGCCCAGATCCTGATCAATCGCTCTGATCTTACGCACCTCGAAACCCTGCAGACACAAAGAACATGAAGCAGATAGTAAGTGAACACACACAATTCAAATAGACATTCATTGTTTTTTACAGAAAATGTTCCTGGGAAAATGTAAAAGTCAGTGGCAGGCCATCCGGGCCAAGTGCCTTTTTTGCTAGTGAAAGTCGGAATCCCAGATATTTAAAAAAAAAATGTTATCTAAACTTTCTTTGGGCTTCTACCATTAGGGGTCGCCACAGCGGATCCTCCGCATGTTTGATTTGGCACATGTTTTTACACTGGATGTCCTTCCTAACGCAACCCTCCCCATTTATCCGACCGGCACTGAGAGTGGCTGGGGTTGGTTCCCTTTAATTCATTTAATTAAGTCTTTTCTCTTCAATTCAGGGATTGTGAGTTTATGTTGGAATTTCTATCAGATCTCAGCCATCACTTCACTTTTTTGCTGGAGTCAAAGGTATCTAAAAGCTGAAACTTGCCAGCACCTACTGGCTTTTTTCAGCATACACTCCATATTGCTCGAAGGCCCCTTTGAGGTCCTCTAGAAGGCATCCAATAACATCAGCATGTTCACCCCCTTTGATTGGATGGTCAGAAAGCACACTAGCTCATAATACGCATCTGTATCAAACTGCACAAGCTATAAATATATGCATGTGGATTTAATAGTTGGTTTCTTTTGGAGAGGTACGCTTACAAGGACTTTTACGACCTTTCAAGAAAAGCTGGACTTTGTGAGGAGATCAAGTAAAAACAAGTTTTAAACAGTTAAGCTTTTTCATGTACCATTTCTGTGTTTTCTTTTCCGTGGAATTTGGAACACACAATTTTCCTCAAATTCAAATTTGGTAATGCACGTTAAAATCGATGTTTCTGCTGGAGATGATGTATGCGGTGGTGTAGCTGTGGCTACAGTGAAAGGAGACTTGTTGAATCGTGTTTATTGGGTTTCTTGCTTTAGTAATATCATTATTTCTCACTGTATGAGATTCCTGTCTGTGATGCAGCGCTCTGTTATACTGCGTCTCTCTCTAATATTGATGGCTTCTATAGCCGTGGCATCATAATGATGATATTAAGAAGTGGGTTGATTGTGATTGGTGAAATGCACTGCCTGCCACTGATACCATGTGCCACCATGCACCTCAACTAGTTGTCAAAATGCTTGAACACACATACATTTCAACTCAAATCCATTTACACTGTCAGCATTTTCCCTTTCCTGAGAGGCACAAATCCACTCACACGCTGGTCTCACACAATCCCACTGGGCCTTATTATACAACATTTTCTTCTCAGCAAGAACAGAAACACCAGAACAGAGCGACTTAAAGAAAATAGATGTTGCATTTTTTCATTCATCAATAGGAACATTAACCCAGATCTTAAAATTGCATCTCCATGATTTCAGCCTACACACACACCCACACACACACACACACATACACATATACACACACACACACACACACACACACACATATAAACACATACAAAACACCCAGGTCCTGTAGAGCAGATCTCAGGAAGCCTCCCTAATAATTCTGGGCTTTTGGATGCCGCTCAGTTTATGATCTCCATAAAGATTTAATAAGTGGCAAACTTCTTGAAAGCCAAAATGCCTGCTGAAAAGTACACTGTGTGTGTGTGTGTGTGTGTGTGTGTGTGTGTGTGTGTGTGTGACAGCAAAAGAGAAGATTGAACCATTTAAGAATTCTTTTATCATGCATCATGAGTACTAAAAGAGCAGCCTGCACCAATTACAATACAATTTACCTTGCTGAAAGAGAGCAAGAGAGAGAAAGAGAGATAGAGGAAAAGAAAGAGTGAGAGAGAATGATATAAGAAAAGAAGGATAAGTGAGAGGGAAAAAAAACTCGGGGAAGTGAAATGATGCTGAAATTATTTGAGAGCCGTTCCTCCGCTGTCCACACATGTACAATGCTCACTCAGCCAAATACTCATCTTCACAATAGTCTTTCTCTTTCTTTCTGTCCTCTCTCTCTCTCTCTCTCTCTCTCTCTCTCTCTCTCTCTCTTTCGCTCCCTTCCCTCATGAGATGAAGTATGACAGCCAAATGGTGTTTGACACTAAAAGGCTGAAAATGTCAATTTGAGGACACAGGATACAAAAACAACCATTTAGATACCTCTCCAGCATCTGATGTGCATCTATGGGCTTTGTGTGTGTCTGTGTGTGTGTCTATTTAGAAACTGTTGCATTGTTTTGGCATTAAAATATAAGTCATATAAAAGTATTGCAAGGCCAATGCTGATGCACTGAGGACAGTTTGGGTTTTAGGTCCAAAGATGGATATGAGATGTATCAGAATTTCAGCAGATGTTTTCTGGTATATACATCTATAACACAACATCCATTTTTTGCTGCATGATTCCCAGAATTATCCTCTTGATGGAAGGCCCAATGTGTCAAGAAAGGAAGGATTTTAATCTGCTCATCATCCGGTATATGAAAGCTCAGTGGAGGTAGTGTCATGGGTGGGCTTCCATGGTTACTTCTGGAACAGGCTCAGTAATCTTAATTGAGGATGTAACTCAAGATAGTAGACGTTTTAATGTATCTGCCAATTTACAAAGAAATGCATCTATTTAAACTTGTAGGAGCTTCATCATGCAGAAAGCATTGAAGAACAGCTGGGTGGTCTAAAATACATAAATGCATCTTGATGTAAACATAAATGCATCTTGATGTAAAAAGCAGGAAATTAAAAATTCAATTGCAACAAATCTTTTTTCTTTTTAAGTCCAAATGTATTTGGTTTACAGAAGAAAAACATCTGCTGGTCCAATCTTGAATCCGCATGCCATAAGCAAAATGTTCGCCCAGTGACTTTTGTCAGTGTGTTTCATCCGATGATTGATCAGGAGAAGATAGGGACTATGTCTACACCAGGGGGTGCACACACTTTTTCAGCATGTAGGCTACTTATAAAATGATCTACCTACTATAAAAATGCATAAATAAATATCTTTTTTTATATCATGTGATCTACCCACACAGTACCTTTGTGATCAACTGGTAGATCGCGAGTAACGTATTGGGCACCCCTGGTCTACACTGTCTCCTCCACTGGAATTTTGATCCTTGTTCACTCTCCTTCATCTGTATTAATGTATTGAACTCGCTAACTAGCAGTCCATACAGTTTATGCGACAGCCAAATGGGACAGGGCAGCATGCTGGAACATCTCCTTGCCTGGTAAGCTAGATAACGTGTTTATGATTTGTCCGTCCCTGACGCATCTATTTGTTACCATCTGAGTACAATATACAGCAGCACGACGAAACACCGCAATAAAAAGAAGACGGTGTGCAAACAGATTTGTTTTCGTCCCCAGTAACTGTTAAAAGAAAAGCAGGTTTTAATGGACCGAATTCAGGCTTTAGGGGACTAGAGCTTAAAGCCAGAGAGGATTTGGCAACCCATAACACACATTTGTCATAGTAAATTCTCCTCAGTCACAGAGCCAAGAATCGGCAAGCTCAGAGCATCTCTCTCTCTCTCTCTCTATCTGACCTTGTTTGGATGAATCAGCCAGTCACCAAACCCTCATTTCTTTCGCATACTGTTAATATTCATGCAAATATAAATTCTGCCATATTACTATAGAAGGATGAGTATGTGTGAGTATACGAGTGTGCGTACATGTGTGCATGCATTTACAAGTAAGAACGACAATCCTAGATCTCTAGCACACACAAACACACATGTATACACACACAGACAAACATATAGACACAAAGTACACAAACACACCTTCATACATGCATACATACATACATACATATATACATACATACAAAAAAGCACACATATACAAAACACATATACATACACACACACACACACACACACACTATATTGCCAAATGTTTTCAGACACATAATCAGAAGTTTGTTCTTTTTAATAGTCATATTCTAGTCGTATCTACATTTAGTCTCCATTTGCTTGTATAATCCCCTCCACTCTTCTGAGATGTTCCTCTAAATTTTGAAGTGTGCTTGTAAAGGTTTGTGCTCATTCAGACACAAGGGTTAGTAAAGTCATGATGTACATGATACTGATGTAGGTCAGGTGATCAGGCCTGGGGTTCCACTTAATCTCAGTAGTGTTCCCTAGGTTTGAGATAAGCTCTATAGTAGCTTCCACTTCAACCCATACGAAGCATATCTTCAAGGAGTTTGCTTTGTGCACAGAACAGGTTTAAATCTTCATCTAATGCATACAATTGTGTGCCTTCAGCTTTGCGATAACAGTTTGGGAAAGAACCACACATGGCTGGGAAAGCAGGTGTCCCAATACATATATATGTATGTGTATATGCGAGTGTACGTGTGTGTATGTGTGTGTGCGTGCACGCGTGTGTGCATGCGTGTATAGAATACCGCAATTAAATCATAGCATAATCACACAGTCCCCAGGAGAATAGATTTGCTTGTGCACTCTCTGACATCGTCCATAAAAGGAAGTTACAGAGATAAAAGTAGAGGCGACCATTCGAATGTCACTCTGTGAGACTGGGGGATTGTAAAAACTGGTCAAAGTGGTTCAGATGAAAGTGAAATGCAATATCGGATGGTTGCAGATTAAATTTGGAAGTGTGTGTATGGGTGTGGGCACTGACCAGCGGTGCTTCCTCCTCGACATTGGTGCTATAAGGGAGGTTGGTGAAAATGGGGTCCATGTCCTGAATGTCAGAGAGAGTGATGGCCAAGTTAACCAGACTGGAGAGAGGACGGAGCTTGTCCTGATCCTGTAGTGGAATAAAAAAAGGGCATGAAGTTGTTTTAATGTACTATATAAGGACAAACTGTCCCTTACTGTTCCTAATCATGGTACTATCACAGAAGTATTTGCTCTGATGTAAATACCTGATAACATTTTTACTAATCACTATATACAGTGCATTCAGGAAGTATTTAAACCTCCATCACTTTTTTTTTATTTTAATAAATTGCAGCCGGAACTAAAATCAATTATATTAGACTTTTCCCCCATTAATCTATACTCAGTACCTGAACCTTTGGCACAGACTGATGCCCTGAGTGCTGTAGAACAAGTTTTTATTGAGGATATCTCTACTTTGCTCCACTCAGCTTTCCATCAACCCTGACCAGTTGCCATGTCCCTGTTGCAGAAAAACATCCCACAGCATAATACCACCACCACCCTGCTTCACTGTTGAGATGGTTTTGGGCATTTGATCAGCGATGCCTGGTTTCATCCAGACATAACGTTTAGAATTAAGGCCAAACAATTCAATCATAGTTTCATCAGGCCAGACAATCTTCTTCAGGTGCCTGTTGGAAACTCCAAGCAGATTTCCATGGGTTTGGCACTGAGGAGTTTCTTCCATCTAGTCATTGTCAGCTGTGAGGCCTTCTATAGAGAGGTGTGTCTTTTCAAATCATGTCCATTCAAGAAACTAGAATCTTAGCATTTGAGCCAAAGTTTGTGAGTTCAAATCCCAGCAACACCAACACCTGCCACCCATGGGCCCCTAAGCAAGGCCCTTAACCCAATAACTGCTTAGTCGTATAAATGAGATAAATGTAAGTTGCTCTGGATAAGGGCATCTTAGAACATCTCAGCATTGATCATGAGAAATGGGAGCCACCTGAGCTCATCTTAAAGTGTTTTGCAAAAAATCTGAATACATGTGTACGTGTGATATTTCAGGATTTTTTTAATTAACAGAATTCTGTTATTACTTTTTTATTATGGGCTATAGAGTGTAGATTAATAAGAGAAAAATTTGTTGTATCAGACTACGACATAAGATAATCTTTTAAAAACATTAAAAAGGGTCTGAATACTTGTACAAAATGTACAATACAATGTATTTTTATATTCTACTATTCTTATTTTGTGCCAATGTAAAGAAGAATGTTTTACTTTTACCTGGTTAGACTGGAGTGAGTGAGTGAGTGTGTGTGTGTGTGTGTGTGTGTGTGTGTGTGTGTGTGTGTGTGTGAGTTGGTTTGTGTGTATATACCGTAGCATTGACAGTGAGCTGGTAGGCACTCGTAATTTCATAATCTAGACGTCTTGCCACCGTCACAATTCCTCTGGCTCCGTCAATGGAGAAGAAGGGAGAAGGAGGCTGGAAGGAGAAAAGCACACTCCCCCCAGTGCCTTGGTCTGGGTCTGTAGCATTGACCATCAAGATTGATGTTCCCACTGCCGTGTCCTATAGACACACACACAAAGAAAACAAACGTGACAAACCATTTATTGTTCAAAGGTCCGATAATTTAAATAATTTGTCTATATTTCAAATATTCATTGTAAACAGTGAACAAAGGGATGCAGAGCGCTTTACTTGGTCAAACTGCACATAAATTCACACAAGTGAAAAAAAATAAAGTCTGAAATTCTTTGTTTATTGGAACTGTGAGTATCGGTCCTTTGAGAAGTCCGGATTAGAAAAAGATTCCAATAAATGATAACAGCAAGAACATAAAAGAGCATGAAGCAAAAGATCGACCAGATGAAAAGCAAAAAGGATTAGAGAAGAAATCTAAAGGTTTGGGATGTGGCTTCAGCTCGATGCGTCGAACGCTGAGCCACCTCGACTCGCTGAAGCACAAAAGCAGGACGCAGTGTTCAACAGTAAAGGCTTTGCTCCCAGACAAGGGAATTCATTTGATAAATCCAGGTGTCAAAAAAAACCCAGAGATAACACAATCATATTTATCTCATTAACCGTGATGGGAAGTGATAGCTCAGTGGATCTACACTGCCACCGCTGGGCCCTTGAGCAAGGCCCTAAAGCCTTAACTGCTCAGTTGTATGAATAAGATCATTGCAAGTCAAATTTCATAAATGTAAAAATGTTCACATACATTTTGTAAATCCACATCGGTTAACTCAACTTCACTCATAAAAATTAAAAAAAAAAAAACCTAAAAGATAAAATGAAATGCTCCTATGAAAAGCACTGAAGTCCATAAGCTCTGACCTAGATAACGTCATTTTCACACACAAATGCAACAGGAAACCGCATTCTCTTGTGGTCCAGCCCTTACACTCGGGCCAAAGGATGGCGAATGTCAATATTTTAGTGTGAACAAGCATCAAATATTCATGTATCACCAATAATGGTTATGATTAGAGTAAATCAAGGGGGAGGGATATATACACATTAATAATCTTGTTACAAAAAAAGGTAGTGCACATACACATGCGTGCGTGCACACACACACACACACACACACACACACACACACACACACAGAAGGTTTCTGAAGAAACAGTGAGAAGTGTCCCATGGGAAAAAAAAACAAAGCATAAAGAGACATCAAACACTGTAATACAGAATACAGTAGCGAAAAAAAAAAGTCTACAACCATGTGCTGGAGAACAAGAGGAAGCGAGCGAGAGCACATCTAATAGCCATTAAGAAGTGCAAATACAACTGGGACTCCCTGAACTCTTTCAACTGGAGGCTTGATGTATAATGTGAGTGAGATTATTCCTCTAAGCACTTTGAAAGACAGATAGGCACAGAGAGAGAGAGAGAGAGAGAGAGAGAGAGAGAGAGAGAGAGGGGCAACATAGGGGTAAAGATCTCAGTCTGCATTAAGGATGATAGATTTGTGAGCTTCACGATGGGAAAGTCACGTGGGGAATCGTTGCCAAAAAACTCAGAGGGTCAGCGGGGTCATATCAGACAGACGATCCAATCCACTGACTCTGAGCATGCGGCTTCGGAGCTTGGCACAGGCTGAGAGATGATGCTCTTTGAGGTTAGAAGGTTAGACAGGGAGCGGTGAGACATCTGTCTTTGTGGCGAGTGGCCCTCAAAACATCGCAGGGCTTTATTACAGAGACCTGCTGACCCACTGCTCTGTGCTCAAACTCATTTATAGGTTGGACGCTGCCCAGTGTACTCAATTCATAATTACACTCGACTCCATTTTTTAAACTACCTACTCATTCACATTATTAACAGACAGCTTTAGGATTTCTGCTCGAATACAAGTTGGATATGAGTGCTGGACTGGTGACAAGTCTTTTTCTGATCTTATGGAACTGTTAGTCATTTCCAATATAAAGACAGTACTTGGAGTACCTCGTTTATCCATAATTACCCAGCGGATAACTAGGGGGTCTGTCAACAATTTTGGAAAATCCTAGCTTTAATCATTCTTGAAAAACACATGCATGTTCCGTTTGTTCCTATGAAACTAACTAGTACATTTAATATTATGAAGATTTACTTTGACAAACAAAAATATAAATGTCCAGATCTTCTTTTTCTTCTTCTTTCAGCTGCTTCTATTATTCTCCATACCCCCCTGTCCTCTACATCTGCCTCTCAAACCAATTACTTGCATGTCTTCCCTCACCACATCCATAAACCTCCTCCTTGGCCTTCCTCTTTTCCTCCTTCCTTGTGGCTCCATCCTCAGCATTCTCCTACCGATATACCCCATGTCCCTCCTCTGCACATGTTTAAACCATCTCAATCTGGCCTCAACATGTTGTCTCCAAAAAGTCCTACATGTGCTCTCTGAAATAAACTTATTTCTAATCCTGTCCATCTTTGTCACTCCCAATGAAAATTTAACATCTCTGCTCTAGAATTATACGGTAGCCCTAGCAATATACACATTAATCATAGATTTGTGCTATGTTGAAGATCTTTAAAAATTTATTCAATTGATGTTCAATTGGTGTGTACATTTCAACAAAATGGTGAAGAATTCACCTCAGCAACACATGCTATAGAGCATATTATATAAAGATTTCATATGAACAGAAAAGATGTGTGGTACACAGTATTAAAGTAGTTCAGCACCATGGATAGCACACAAGCAGAGCAGTGTAGTTTAGTAAAGTAATAAACTAGAGAGTTTAGCACTGTACACAATACATATTTTAAAGCAAAGTAAGGAATTGGACAGTTCAGCACCATGGAGAGCATTCAGGCAATAGAAATGTATTAACTAAAATAGTTAAGAAACCATGTACATCACATCATTTATAGAACATACAGTAGTGTGACGAAAGCGGTGAAGTGGAAAAAGCATGTGCATTAAAGTGTAGTAGAGCATACTTAAATGCTTACTGAACTCAACACAGAGAACACATTCTATACTGGTGCCAAATTACTAAAAGAGATACAGTGGTACCTTGACCTACGAGTGCATTAATGCACGAGTTTTCCGAGGTACGAGCGGTCACTCGGTCGATTTTCTGCTTTGTTACGCGAGCAAAAAATTGAGGTATGAGCTTGAGATGCCGCTGCTAGATGGTGAAGCGAAGCCAGAAAGCGAAGATGGTAACGAAAATTAAGATAGGCAAATAAGAAAAAGTGAAAAATTTTAAGTTTAGGGATACGTAGTGTACAGTAGTGATAGAGAGAGTAGCAAAAAATGAGTTTTCCCTCCTCCGCCGCTTATCGCCTCTACCACCCTCCTACGCCCCCCTCCGCCAGCGTTTTCGTTAGCTCAAGTAGTCTCATCTCCAAGGTAAATACACTAAATAAAACCTTAATATATCTTTACATACTCTTTCGATTATGTTTTTAGACAAGATTTTTTGTTATTTAGAAATGTATTTTCCTCATTTAATAACATGAAACATAAAAACGGGGTGGCATTTTGAGGGTTGGAACGGATTAATGCCATTTTAAGTATTTTCAATGAGGAAAATTGATTTAATTTGCGAGCAAATTGAGATACGAGCTAAGCCACGGAACGAATTAAACTCGTAGGTCGAGGTACCAATGTATTTAATAAGCGCACGCAGAACATAATGTAAACATGTATACAACTGGGCATTTAGAGTTAAGGGCCTTGCTCAAGGGCCCAGCAGTGGCCACGGGACTTGAACTCACTACATTCTGATCAGAAATCAAACATCTTAGACAGTGAGCTACAGTATTCCTTTCCAAAAACTACTGAATTAAATGGTTCAGCACAAAAAACTCCCCTTAAATTCTTTTCTTGTTATTTATTAGTTGTTAACAGTTAAAACTTTTAGATCCCACTGAATAAGACCAGCGATGATAAAATAATTATCCCACTGCTCTGTTTGAATGCATTAGCAAAACTAGTACAGTTTTAAACACATACTAGCATATTATATATTATTTTTTTTTACAGAGTCTACATGTTTTTCATGAATTTAAACCCACATGTAAAAATGTTCATGAGAATACTTCTGAATAATTCTGCTCACATAATGGTCACAACCTAATGAGGCATGGTTGATTGCAATTATGAGGTTCTGGTTTTTTTTCTTTTTCTTTTGGTAGACGGGGCCGACGAATAATAAAAGAGGCGTGTAGTGAAGGTTAAGACTAAGCAGGGTGTTAAGTATAGCTCGCAGCTAGATCTAAAGGGTTAACAGGGCCTTTGTGTGGATGATGAGTAGGACTTAGCATAATACTACAAATCCAAAGCGAAGCTGAATGGTGACTATGGTGCAATTTGCAGGCGATGGTGCTCTTTGCTAAAGGCCCGGCACCATAGAGGCAAGGGTCGATCTGTCCAGCTGCTCTGAACAATGTGACATTGATTACACCTACGCTAGCTCAAAGGCCATATTCCGATAGCCGCGCTTGCTACATCTAGGAAACTGGGCGCCTGATTATACAGCTCGGTCTGACTCTCTTTTACTCGGCATCACTCAGACTCTGCAATGTTCGCGTCCTGAGTCTTTCTCCTCGAGCAGTCTCTCGCTCTTGTTTATTCTGCCGGCTTCTTTTTCTCGTCTCGCCTTCGCTCAGACTGAAAGAATTTAACTCTGATGACTCCGAATGATCACATGTTGAGCAGCGGAGATGTGAAGGATAGCAGAAAGAATGTGAAAAATATATAGAAGAAAAGGAAATGCAAGAAATTGTCGTTTTCACAGAGCTAAGCTGGTTGTGCCAGACTTTAAACCTTATAATAAATAAAAAGAAATTAGTTTTCATTGAAAATAGGAGGTAAAAATCCAGTATGGCTGGTCTAACCGAAAATGTCCTTTTTTTAATATATCCATATATACAGGATGCACAATGTTTTGTGTACGAGCAAAAGAGCTCTTTCATAATGCCACACCCCATCTGGGTCATTTATGCAAACATGTAATCCAGATAAACTTAAAACCATCCTCTATCAATATTCCTTGGCATGCATGTCCAAAAAGCTTACCTCCATAACATCCACAACCATGCATCTCCGATTTTAAAAAGGCATAATGTGGATAAGAAAATTATTTATTATCCCGAATAAATCCTTTTAATAAACTATTAAAGCAAGACCATAAAGGAACTGTATGAGTTCAATGTCTGAAGCTGTGCGAGATGCAGCAATAGGTGATCTCACTACACTCGCATTCATCATACATCTCCATCTATCAGCTGTGAAATGAGCTGCTTAATAATTCAGCACGTTATTGAACGAGCAGACGCTTGATGTCCTTCAGTCCAACACCATAAAAGAAACCGAAGTGTGTATAAGTGTGTGCGGTGAACCTTGCACAGAGTTAGAAAGACATAGGTCACTAAAAGATAAAATGAGTAAGAAAAAAAGAGGAGAAGAAAGAAAGAAAGAAAGAAAGAAAGAAAGAAAGAAAGAAAGAAAGAAAGAAAGAAAGAAAGAAAGAAAGAAAGAAACTTTACACTTTACATTGGCTGCCTTTTTAGTCTTAAATGGCGACCTGTTTATGTTAATGTAGAGGGCGGGGCTAGGCATAATGGCCATTGCTGATTGGTTACAGATACCGCCACAATAAATTAATAAAAGCATCGAATAAAAAAATACAAATCAGTAAGTAAATAAATTCATGTACTCATATAATGTGTCATATATACTGTATATATATATATATATAAAATTTATAAAAGGGCTTCACTATGGTTCTACAGAGAACTTTTTCTATCAGGGATACAAGACAAACAACAATTTATACCAGATGTGAATGGAAACAAAAAACAAATGTTTCTTTAAAATACAATCCCAAAAAATAATAAAAAAGAATTCACTGATGTTTGTATTCTCGTTTTTTTTTTTCTACAAGAACAGTCACTCATCTGTCATTGCTGTAAGCTGGGTGTCTATAAATCTTTTCATCAATAATTCTACTGCAGTTAAAATGAGTTGATTACCCAAATGTCCAAACAAATAAAGGATAAAGACAAAGTCTTCTTTGATGTTGGAGTTAACAATTCACTTTGTGCTCATCTCATGACCAGCTTTTGGATTATTATTCTTTTTGTATCCTTTATTTAACGTCTGTTTTCTGCCTCCATCTCTCCATCCTGCTTTGCTGTTAGATTGAGACTGATGGTGTGTATGAGAGTGTGTGTGTGTGTGTGTGTGTGTGTGTGTGTGTGTGTGTGTGTTAGAGACAGGGAGAAAAAGATGAAGCCCCTCACAGATTGGCCACAAAATGCAGGGCCAAAGCTGTGTTTATTTTTATCACTTTCTTTACTGTCAGAGAAATAATGAGTGCTGATGACAATAGTACTCACACACACACACACACACACACACACACACACACACACACACACACACAGTCTATCGAGATCATGGCAGGTCCAAGAAGTGGTGAATGATTTTGAAAGGCACTGAGCCACAGCAAATGATCTCAAGCCATTGACCTCAATGCAGTGCAGTCAGCGTTCACATTTATCCCCACAGTGTTGAGTAAAGTTGAAATCAGAGCTCTATAGTAGGAGATCTTCCACTCCAAACCATGTCTTCATGGAGCTCTCTTTGTGCATTGTCATGCTGGAACGGGTTTGGGTTTCCAAGTTCAAGTGAACGCAAGATTTCATTACATCACCTCCAATAAAATTGTGCTTTGTGGTAACAGTTTAAAGAAGAACCACATATAGCAGGAAAGATCAGGTGTCCCAATACTTTTGCCTGTATAGTGTATATGACTAAGTCTAAATACATTTGCATAGTAAAGTTTACATTGCAATGATATTGAAAGTTTGCTGTTTCCTGAGCTTAAAATGATGCAATTGACACAACTGCCAATGTTCCCGAGTCTGCAGAAGTGATTATAAACGTAAATTCGTTATTATTCAAAAGTGTTTGGAGTTCTTTGACACCCCTTATGTGAATCTAAGTGTGTGTAAACAAATAAAAGAAGGAGTAGTAAGTTGAGAAAATGAACAAAAATGCAGCATTTTTAAAAGAGGGCTAAAAAAAAGAAAAGGAAGAGAGAAAGAGAAAGAGTGCTAGAGAGAGAGAGATGGAGAGAAATGAACATGATGGTCTATACTGTAACAAAACACAAGGACACGGAGCAGCGCTACAGTAACTGCTCACTCTGGTCGGCACTCGCTAATTCATCCTGCTTTCACAGTCTCTGAGGACAAGAGCCAGGGTCAGAGCCAATGACACACACATGAAAAGAGAGAGAGAGAGAGAGAGAGAGAGAGAGAGAGAGAATGCATGAGAGAATCGACAGAAAGAAAGAGCTTGGGCTTTTTATTTAAGAACAAAGCTATGAGTAAAGACAATTCTGCTGAGATCGAGAGAGAGAGAGAGAGAGAGAGAGAGAGAGAGAGAGAGAGAGAAATGGGGGAAGAGAAAAAGTGACAGACAGAAATGACAACAGCAGCAATAAAATGCTTAAAAAGTAGAATAGAGCAAAATTAAATCGAATTCAATTCAATATTATGTATATATAAGCAAGAAATATGAGTGTAATAGAAATGAATAGAAAGAATATAGAAATAGAATAGAAATGTGTATTAAATAAAATTAGATTACATTTGATATCGTTTTAATTTTACATTTTGAATTCAATTAAGCCAAATCAAATAGAATTCCCTTATGCTGATTATTTAATTAAAAGAAAACAAATGGATGAATTCATTTGAAGACTAAGTTGCTACATGAGTGAATGTGGGAAAAAAGAGAGAAAGAGAGAGAGAGAGAGAGAGAGAGAGAGAGAGAGAGAGAGAGAGAGAGAGAGAGAGAGAGAGAGAGAAAGAGAGAGAGAGAGATAATTGCCTCTTTGATTTGACATTAGTTCATAGTTGTACTGTATAAATATGTAGATTAATGCATGTAGTTTAATTGATACAGCTGAGAGAACAACAACACCGTGAGCGTTTAAAGCGGCGCAAAGCATTTTTTTCACTGCGGTAAAGTGATATCTAGAGGTAATGGTGGAAAAAAAAAAACAGACCCCCGAAGTGCCGAGCATGCCAAGTGCTTTTTTATCACCACAAAAACCCCACTCACCGTTTCTGTAGCAAATGAAAACAACCACGTGGAGGGCCGTGCAATAATGTTAAAACCATTACTGAGAGAATATAGGGAGGTTTACAGCACTGCGTTACAGATACTTCAGGATTTCAAATGGGAATTGTGTCTAGAAAGGAAAGTTTTGGGATGGTCACTGGCATTTGCAGCTGCAGTCAAAGAGATTTTAAAAGCTCGAGCTGCACTCTTTCTGATATATTATCATTTCATAGCAAGTTGGGGTGTAGACACAAAAACTGAATGGCAGATCATCTACACGATATCGAATTACCAAAGGAAGGAATTTCCTGTGTCAGTGTTTTTTTTTGTAGAACATTTTCCACCGTCTTCAAGACTTTTTCTGGTTTCTCACTCACTTCAAGAGAAAAGGGGACAAAAAGCAAGAGACTGTATAAAGCTGTTATAATCTATGTTATATAGAAAATAACTCTGGACATTCCGGTCTATGCATATAGTGAAAAAAATCCAATGTGCTGCTGTGGTATAAGAGGACATGAGGACATGTTTTAGAGACCACAAGAGAGATCTGAAGATATAATCCACCACTTGATTGTTTTATTCCTTACACACATACACAATTAAAGGCAAAAAGTTGGTAAATGCGTCCTTTTTTTTGTCACTTCCGTTTCATCATCGCTCATTCCTCTGTGTGCTCCCCTTCATCTGCGTAATAAGGTGAAATGTATTTTTTTATGCAAATGAAGGCAGGCTGATTATCATATAAAGGGGTGTTGCCTGAGGTGCCACAACACTCTGACTTCATTTACTTATTTGATTCCATTTTCTCTGACTCTTTGTACAAGTGTTTGTGTGTGTGTGTGTGTGTGTGTGTGTGTGTGTGTGTGTGTGTGTGTGTGTGTGTGTGTGCATGCGTGAGTGAAACACGAATGCCCTCCTTGCATTCTTCTATCTTTTTTTTTTAATTCTTGGCATAATTTATGTGACATCCTACCATTTCTTTTCTATATATCTGTGCATATATTGTTATATTTATAAACCGGGTTTATAAATCAGATTTGTGTGTGAGCTGATAATTACACTTTTATTGTTACTAATTCATTAAATAATTCCGAAATCAAATGAATAAGAACAACTGCATCGTGCTCAAGAATATTATAAAGTAGGGAGGGGAAAAAGGAGGGAAAAAAGTTGGAATACTGCTTAAAGAGGAAGGCCAAAGAGCAGGTTTATGGATGTGGCGAGGGAAGACATGCAGGTAGATGGGGTGAAAGAGGCAGACGTAGTGGACAGGGGGGTATGGAGATGGATGATCCACTGTGAAGACCCCTAATGGGAAAAGCCGAAAGATGAAGAAGAAGACTGCTTAGCGTCTGTGTCGGGAGAGAACAGGTGTAAAGCAACGTAATATTTTTTTTCATTAAACAGTACGGAACAACTGTTGTTTATATTGCCACCTGCGACAGGAGTAACAACATGCATTCATTTGTTATTAGCGTGTAATCGCGAGTGTGTGTGAATACACTCCGATTAATCCCTGGTGACAGTTTTTTATTTAATGAACAGCAAAACTGTAATCCATACTTTAGCGATCCGGTGGATGAAAAGAAAGAGAATGAAAAGAATAATCGAACAAATCCCAGAATGCATGTATCAGGCTATAAAGCGGTAAAGATCTCAAAGTTCTCAGCGTAAGACAGCAAAATAGAATACTCGATTAGACATATGTATTATCCTTGTGATGGTGTCCTGGTTTGTGTATGAAAAGGTGTGACATCATCTCTAAACAAGTTTAAAGTTTAGAGATGAAAGTTTTTTACAAGTTCCCAGACCTCATCCTGGTCCACCCTCCTCTAACTGATGATTGATTGAATCAGGTAATTACTCCTACTGTAGACTGAAAGGTGGGCAGTCGTTCCCACAGCTGATCCAATTTCTCACATGATTTATGTTCTCGCAAAGCTCCCATGACTTCAAATGAAACAACGAGATATAAGTGCACAAGTTGCGAAGGGGTGGAAACTTTCTTTGGGAACGCTATCTGGGAAATATTCCAAGTTGGAAACTTACTGGGAAGTTATGGCAATTTACAGGAATTTATGGGAGTTAGAAACAGGGGGAAATTTTTATATACACAAAAAAGTATAAATATTTTGTTTGGTCATAAGCGGACATGCTTGCAAACTAAAACAGGATTTAAAAAATTACATTTGGTTTAATTGTTAGTATAATTTTGTTGCTTACACAAAGCGAAAGAAAGTTTTAAACAAATGTATGTAATTTACGTGAAAATATGCCAACATGGACATTTTCTGACATTATTATGTGTGCATGTGACTGATGAATGTGCAACATAGAAATTCAACTGAAACTGCATTAAATCTGGTTGTTTTAACCAAGACCAAGTTCCCTGTTATAATCTAACCTGCAATTTTGTAAATTCCCACCTTATTCCCATTAATTCCCATATATTCCTGTTTAATCCCATATTTTCCCATTAATTCCCATCACAAGTTTCCAGTCTTGTAAATTCCCAGAAAACCCTATGCACCATACACAAGCCCCAATCCGATTGCAAACACTAGTTTGTAGGGTTTTTCTTGAAAGTCCAAAACAAGTGTGATTTCTTCAAGAATACCGTAAAAGCAGCCAACAGGAGCTCAGCATGTGGGAACTTCTGCCAGACTGTGGAAAATGCAGCTGGTCTCCTCATGAAGCTCCTAAAGTAACAAATGCCAGGAGTGTGCAAAGCTTTTGCCATGGCTCCAAAAAAAGGTAAACCTTTTGTAATTGTATTTAAAATCATTTAAATCAGATAAGTGAGAAAATAAGCATTTCATATACCCCCATTATAGATAACGCCAGCCAGCACTATGCCGTGTATCAATTTTTAGACAACTTGCTTTCTTTTATTTCCTTTTTTTTTTTTTGGATGGGGTAATGTTTCTAAATGTAAAATTTGGTCCTTTCTACCTTCACGTTTATGATCTTAAGTGCAATAAATGGACAATATAATTAATATATTTGAATAAAAATGTAACCTAATAAAGGATTATTATATAACAAAAATAATTAATATATTAAATACTTAATATAATAAATAGACAATGCATACTTCAATTCAAACTATTAAACACCATAGACATTTTAAACGTTTTGAGCTGATTAGTATACTGTATTTATTTCTTTTCTATCGCAATATCTGCACCTGACCTCTCATGATCAATAAATGTAGCAACAATTCCACTACATTAAGATTCTAAAAGAACATATTAGAATTTCAGATTTTAAAAAAAGAGGATTACTGTTGTATTTAGGAACAATTTATTAAAATTATACAGATATTATACTATGTACACTATCAAAAAATCTCACTAGAATTTACCAAAATTTACTAAAATTTTTTACACAATTAATCCTGTAGTACCCATTCTGTCATACCAATAATCCCAATTTCATCTAAACACACATCTAAATAGTATCATAGATACGTTCTTATAATCCCGATTTGCAGCCCAGTGATATTGTATAGTAATTTTGGTAATTCTAACATTGGCAGGCTGGAAGTCTCACCTGCAGACTGGTATTTCTGTTTTTCTCACTCATTGTCTGCATCCTCAGTATCAAGTTTATGTGTATTGAAAAACTGGGGATATTTTGAAGGGGGGAATTTTGTTTTACTGGGGACACTGAAATTCTGATTATGTTCAATGATAGGATTTTATGTTCTGAGTTAGGAAATGGAATAACTTTTAATCTGGACATGTAGAAAAATACCTAAACAAGGACATGTCCATTGTAAAACTAAAACTAATGCATACACACTTAATATTTTTGTTATACAATGACACCTACATATTTAGTTCCCTTTCTACATGTCCAGATAAATAGAAAAGCGATACTATTTGCATGTTCAAAACATAATATCCTTTAATCGGACATGTTTTGAAACAGCAAATTCTGCCTTAAAATGTCCTCAGTCTACCAGACATGTAGACCTGATACTGATTTAGTGAACATGTACAGCTGTGTGTAATTATGTACTGCATGTACTGTACAGTGTGTACACATAACTGAATCGGCACTAGACCTCGGTGCCATGCTTAACTCACTCACTCACTCACTCACACACACACACACACACACACACACACACAGGCAGTGGATATGCTCTGTGATTTTATGCCACCCTGATGTTCCAATCCTGCATGAGAAACAGTATGTGAAAGGTGTTTGGATGTATTTCTCTGGTGATTGCATTGCATGCTTGTTATCTGAAAAACCAAAGATGAATGGGGTGTGTGTGTGTGTGTGTGTGTGTGTGTGTGTGTGTGTGTGTGTGTGTGTGGGAGAAAGAGAGAGAGAGGGATAGAAAGAGAGGAAGATAGAGACAGACAGAGAGTCTGTTGAATTTCCTGCACCATAGTGAGTGAAGGTTTACAGCTGCTGCATGAGACACAATGGTGCCAGACAGATGAAAAAAATCTAAGTGATTCACTGATGATATGATTACGATTAAAACAAGGGACAGGTGGGCAGCTGGGAATTCGTTTAAAACAGCTTGATTTATAGAAAACCTAATAACCTTGTTCAACAAATCCTCACATGTGTAAAGAGCAGTTGTGAAATAAAGTACACAAACCATGTAGTTGAGTTAAAGTTGAGATACAAGAGGTAAAATATTACTCCAGTAAAAGTGCTCTCTTTAAACTTTCACTCAAGTAAAAGTACAAAAGTATTTGCCTTCAAATGTACTTAAGTATCCAAAGCACTATAATTTATTATGGCTATAATGTTCCTATTATCATTTTTTTTTTCACAAGACTCTCACTTAATCAACTTAGCTTGGGAAAAGACTCTAATGTTAGTCTTAGCACACCGATCTATTAATAAAATGATATACATTATTCAAACACTGATTCCTATTTATTAATATATTAAAATTATGAAACCAAAACCTTTTCAACTACTTAAAAAAAACACCTAAATAAAGCCGAGTCAGGGGTTTCTTCCATCATTTATTCCACTGAAAATGTTCTGCATGCTGTTGCAGTGATGCTGAACTGTATGTTGGTGATAAATAGATACCACCATGTGCCAATCAAGACAAGTTTTAAACAGAGCTTGCGCTTTAGCCTGATTACTGGTTTGCTGTGTGTTTGACCAGTTATGTTTTGATCCACTCATATAAAAAGAGTGACCGATTCGCAAAATTGAGTTGAGTAAAAAGTATGATATTTGACTTTGAAATGCAGTGAAGTTAAAGTCTTCCCAAGTGGAACATCTTCAGTAAAGTACAGGTACATGAAAACCTACTAAAGTACAGTAACAAATTAGATTTACTTTGTTACTGTCCACCACTGGTAAAGAGTATTCGAAAATCATATTTGAATTAAAGTATACATACCTTACATACTGCAAAACTTACTCCATTATAAGTCACCAATTCCAATATGACTTAAGTAAAAGTCTTTAAGCATCTGATTTGAACAGTACTTGAGTATTTGACTCGTATTGAACTTAGGCTCAATGATGCACTTATCCTCAACACCATGTTAGTGAAAAGCCAAAAACAGTTGATTTGTGAGGAAAATCTTTCAAAAAAGGAATCTTCAATTAACAAATCAAATTACCGCATTTCACAAAGTAGAAGAACCATTAGTATTCAATGGACAAATAAAACAAAAGTAAATAATTTAAAATAAACCAAATATTTAGAGCTGACTGTGATGTGATGCACCTCTAGGAGCAACAAAAGCTGGTTCTCAAAGTATTTGGAATTGATTCGAGCTCTTTTTGGGCTGAAAATGAGGTCAGCGGTTCCTAAAAGGCACTCACAGGTAACAGATGCAGGTAGGGGAGTGTTGAACCTTAATGACATCTTCAGCAGAGGTGTAAATAAGTAACTCTGATTGTCAATTAGAATATATTTGAGTATGAGGTGGTATCAAAATGTTATGAAACTAGCTCTTCAAGGAAGAACTGTATTATTTATTTACTTTATCTAAGTTTCCACACTATCGCCTTCAATATATTCCATTTGCACAGCAATACAGTGCTCCCGGCGATCCGGCCACTTCAGGAATTTTTCCTGGAAGTCTTTTTTCCTAAGCGTGTCAAGCACCTTCTGCGATTCGCTCTGGATCTCCGCAATGTTGTCAAAAGGAGCTGGATCTTCACCTTCGCGAAGACTGCAAAGTCTGTAGTAGTCAAATCTGGTGAGTAGAGTGGGTGCGGAAGTGAGATCATGTGGATTGTTCTCCGATGATCATTATGCACAAGCCTAATCGTTTCAACAATTTTAAAGGTTAAGCCCGTTGAAGGTCTTGCTGATCTCTCGTCATCTGTGAAGTGAAGTTCTTTTCGCTTCTGGCATGTTCGACTCTAAACACCTCGAACGACACATCGCAGCATCGCCGTATGTCAAACGTCTCTGTGGCAGATTTGGCCAGTTTCATGCAGAATTTCACGTTTGCTTTTGCTAACTTGCTGTCCGTGATGTGGTAACGTGGTCAGATTAGCACCATTTGGCACCGTTAGTCTCAGAGTTGCACAAGCCGGTGCACTCTTAGTGCCGGTCCCAAGCCCGGATAAATGGGGAAGGTTGCGTTAGGAAGGGCATCCGGCGTAAAACATGTGCCAAATCGAACATGCGGATCACGAATACGGATGATTCGCTGTGGCGACCCCTGATAGGAGAAGCTAAAAGAAAGAAAGTCTCGAAACCTTTTGATACCACCTTGTATATTGAATCATAAATGTAGTTGAGTAGAAAGTAAAAGTTGCTTATATCTTTAATACTCGATAAAACTAGAAAGTAGGCAAAATATGACTAATAAATAAGTCGTAAATAAAGTCATAAGTACAGTAACTTTACATTACTGCAAATTCTCAATTTTGAGATTAGATTACCAAGATGAGGTTTTTTTTCTCATCTCTGCACTCTTAGTTTGCTTGTAAATCTAATGTGAAAGCCCCAATTGCTTTGTCTGTCTATATCTATAGTTTGTCTCTGTCCTTTCTTCATTCCTTGTCACTTTCTCTCCCTCTTATTATCTCTGCATCTATCTCATTCTATTTCTGCCTCACTTCTCATCTCCCATTGCATTTGGACTGCTCATATTTCTTCGTTTCTTCTCACCTATTTTTCTGCTTCTTTTCACACGTCTTAGCATGTTCTCTATATGTCCTTCTCTCGTCATATCGCTTTGTCGAGATCTGTTCTTCTGTGTGTACCAGGGATACGCTGTTATCTCAGCTTGAGCATGAAACTCCTTTGGCGTTCTGCATGTTAACCTTAGCACGGACCATAAAAACTGGAAAAAAAGCTACTGAGACGGCTGTGTTTCACTTCCCTCCTATACCCCATTTATACATACAACCTGCTTCACCTGGAGAGTGTTTGAGGTGTTAGTCATCGTTTCTGACGCCCAGTGGAGACAGAAATCCTGATACATGGTCAATTAGTGTCATTCTGAACTAGGCTTAACAAAACGATTGGTGTGTGTGTGTGTGTGTGTGTGCTCAAATGAATTTGCTCTCTCATTCTTTTTTCAGACTTATAGTTCGTCTTCCATGCTGTTCCCTTCCCTTCATTTTCTCCAGGGGAAAGGGAGGGGGAGAAGAGGGAAAAGAAGGACATGGAGCAGGGCTCAATTATACATCAAAGTGGGTTATGAATAAGGAATGTAGGAGTAGTGGAATAGAGTGTAGGGAGGAGAACACTGAGGATATACGTGAATGTGTGCCTACTTACGGCCTGAAAGTCTGAATGCTTTCCAAAATTCTTTTAAACGACTCTCTATCCATGAATGATATTCAATCCATGTTTACGTCAACTCAAACCCGCCAAGACAAAACGACCACTACACAGGAGGATGTTGCAAAACGGAAAAAGCAACACCTCAGGACCAGAATCACCATGTACAGGCATCTAAAGAACAAAGGACACACTTCTGAGGATGAAAGGTACACATTTTGGACCGATGGTTTGGGAGACGAGTGAAGGAGGCCATCTACTGTATGTCTAGGTTGAAAATATTTCTCTCAACAGAGGTCTTAGACACAACCTGTCTCTTATTTTTCTTGCTTCTCTTTCATCCATCCCCAAAAAGATCAAGACCTCTTTGCACATCCACCACAAAAGTCACACCCATGGGCCCCCCATCGACTCCCACATTCACTGAGTGTTACCCCTCTAATACTTTTCGACACTCTCCCTTTATTCTTCAACTCTGGGGTAGTTACATCTTAACGACTCTCATTAACGACTCCCATTACTCTTGACGGAATGGGAAACCAATAATTGGCATGTCAAGATTCTGCTTTAAGAATGTCCTAATGCTTTAAGAATGTCTCAATTGTCCCATTATACCATTAACACATTCTCATTATCTTATCGATGCAGCTCAATCATAGCATCTAGGAATTTAGGAAATTCCAAAAATGGGGGAGGCTGGTAGTCTCACCTTATGGACCGGTTTCAACAGTTCTGCCACAGACATTACAAACTTACTATAGGCAATACTTAATACATTTTTTTTTTTTAATAAACTCGTTTCTAATCCTGTCCATCCTCGTCACTCCCAAAGAAAATCTCCACATCTTCAGCTCTGCTTCCTCCAGCTCCACTTGAGTAAAAGTAGAAATACGGTAGGTAAAATATGACTCCAGTAAAAGTAAAAGTGCTCCCTTGAAACTTTCACTTAAGAAAAATTACAAAAGTATTTGCCATCAAATGTAATTAAGTATCCAAAGTATGATGATTTATCATGGCTATAATGTTCCTATTATCATTTTTGTCACAAGAATCTTTCTTAATCAACCCAGATTATGTGAAAAGACTCTAATGTTACTCTTAGCACACAAATCTATTAATAAAATATTAATGAGTCAAACACTGATTGATATCTATTAAAATTATCATGAGCCCAAAACCTTCTTTTCAACTACATAAAAAAAATGACACAAATAAGGCCATGGGTGTTGTGGCAAGTTCGAGTCAGGAGTTTCTTACACCATTTCTCAAAATTTCACCAAGCGGCTATCAAGACAAGCTCAAAACCTGGCACACGCTCAACCCTGATTGGTGGCTTGCTGTGAGCTTGACCTGTAAATTTTACTCATAAATAAAAAGGAAAAGTGAGATATTTGACTTTGAATTGTAGTGAAATTAAAGTAAAAGTCTCCCTAAATGGAAATATACAGATACATGAAAAGGCTACTTAAGTACAGTAACGAATTACATTTGCCTCCATACTGTTCACCACTGTAATTGTGACATGATCTAGTTCAAACATTTGTGACATTTCGATTCTAAGCCAAACATGGACCTGTCCAACAATGAGTACGACCTAATTCATACCCATGGTTCCTGTTAAACCAATAATAGCTCACAGGTTCTATAGCTTTTCGCTATTCCAACAGGGACAGGGTCTTGGTTCTAACCTGGTTCTATCAACTTTCTCTCATGTTCAAAGGCATGCCCTGATCCCGAAGTCTAGAGAACTTCTAAAGATAAAAATAACAAGTAAGTACATAATATGGTGTTTATAATTATTATAGGATTATAATAATACAATATTAGATACATGAACTTGCTCAGTAAATGTCTTTACAGGCTCTGTATTTAGATTAAGAAAAGCTGATGCCAGAAAATGCAACAAATGGCAGGAAAAACAGATATTTGAAGAAGGGGTGTTTAAAGTTTAGGTATGCTGGCAGCACAACAGCCATGTCCCTGAGACAGAATGGAAAGCATGAGATAGAGGGAAAGTCTGAGAAATGGGGAGAGTGCAGACTGTCTTTGTTGTTTGTGTCATTTCATTTTGCAGTGACTTTGCTCTGTCGCACCTTTCTCTCCTTTCATTCTCTTCCGTGTCTCTCTCTCTCTCTCTCTCTCTCTCTCTCTCTCTCTCTCTCTCTCTCATACATACACACACAAATATCTCTTTCACTGTGAGAGAAGCAAAACAGATTCAGGTAAATAGGGGAATAAATCACAAAACTCTATTAGGGGTAATTGAAAAATTTAAGAGAAAAGTTGAGAATAAAAAAAAAAACAATCTTTTTTTTACACAATAAAAGACAGGTGTCGGTTTTTTAGGCATAATTAGATTATATTCTGTCAAATTAAAATGTGCTTCTCTCCAGTATCGATGCTCACATGGGAAAAGGCAAAACAAGTGGTGCATAAAAAAGAAATGGGTGGTGTGACTGGTAACATGTTCTGCTCAATGTAAAAACCTCTGTCAATTACACGCAGATTACTTTAATACTTCTTGACAATTAGTTGCTTCTGTCATACAGATCTGGCAACCTTGGTCATAGTGCATCAATTATATTTGAGTCACATCTAACAAAGACATTTTAACAGACAATAACAAGACACTCTCCGATTTCCCAAATGTTATAGATTTTAGATTTGAGGAAAACTTAGCGCTGTTTAATTGCACGGCTTTATACGAAATAACATTCTTTTAACCCAATCTGCATTAAATGTAATTAATAATCAGCTGCATTAGTGCCTTGTCCATGGTTCTGAACCCTTATGTAATAAGAATGACTAAGAAAATTCCATTTCAACTTTTCTCCCAAGCTCTGTGTTGAATCTTTTGATAATTAGCTACAGCTTTAGTAGGTAAAATGTACATTTGAAAGACACTACTAAAACATTTTCCAGCAAAATTTCATTCATAATACAATACTTAAGCCTGAAAACCACTAAAACCTGCACAGGAAAAGTCAAGCCAAAGGTCATACCCTGCACATGGCGAATTTAACCAGACATGAATAGTGAACTCATCGTTGTATTAACCTACATATTGGCAGCCTGAGCAAAAAAGAAATAAAAAATAGAAAGCATGAGATGGGGAAAGAAGGAGGAAAGTTAGTGTGTAAATGAGGAAGTGCTGATGCCAGGAAGCCGACACAAGAAAAGAAACGACAGGTTGAATTATTCAAAGTGTGTGGGAGTGGGAAAATCAAACTTTAATGGCTTTAGGGAACACACCTTCTTCCTCCGAACCGACTGTAACCATATGCACAAACACACACTTCCTATCTCGCTCACACACTCACATACTTGTTCTGACAGTCTATAGCCACTTACGCAAACTGAGTTTTTTCTGACAGGTGAGTTTAAGGGGTGCAAAAATGTGAACACAAATCAGAGGTGTTCTTCATGCTCAAGCGCTTAAAGTAAAATGGGAGAGAAATGGAAGGAGGGAGAGAGAGAAAAGAGAAGAAATGAGAGCGAAAGCAGAGAGGAGGGCAAAGCCAGATAGAAAAAATAGATATGTATAGTAGACCAAATGTAACTCAAATAAATCCATGTTTAAAGCATTGCATTTGGACTCATCTTCATTAAGTAACTTTCGCATGAAAGCACTCGGAGATTTACATTTACGGCATTTAACAGATGCATTCACCCCCAGCGGCTAATCTCTTTCATACAAAGAGCAGCTATGGGGTTAAGGGCCTTGCTCAAGGGCCCAGGAGGCAGCTTGGTGTGGCTAGAACACTTGACCTTTAAGTTCAATGCCATTAGGCTACCACCTTTCTGAGATTGTTTCACAAAGTTTCAATAGTTTCACAAAGATGTCTTCATAACCTTATTATTACTATATTACAACTATATTTTTATTTTTGTGTCGAAACTTTTATAAAACAGGTCAAAAGGTCAAGGAACTAACAGCTAGAGATACAATATTTCAGGAAACATTCTAGACAAAGACATGTTGTAATTTTGTTAGGTTTTATTTTAGCTACTTGTAATATTTGTTCTGTTAGGTATCAAACTTGAGTTGCACTTTACACTTTAAACTTGTGCGGCGGATACACTACGAAGACCGACCCCCAGGAAAAACTTTGATGTCAGCTCCTTCGTCTCCCAGACATTTTTTATGCTGTTATTTCTGTTAATGAGTGCATAATTCTTATTAACAGATTTGTTCTGTCGCATTCCGCTACGTGTAAAACAATGTTATATTCATAGGCTGATTTGTGAAGTGAGCGAGTGTTAGAGGAACTGGTGCAGTCAGGAAACGTGGAGAGAGGTGAGAAAAAAAGTTAAAAGTTTAAATGAGTTTTGCGAAATGGCACGTCTGATTCGGACCCTGTGGTGATAAGTGATAAGCAAAAACTGAGGGTGAACCTACTTTTATTGGACATACCAATAAAAATTTCTTATATTAATAATAATAATAATAATAATAATATAATAATTATATATATATATATATATATATATATATATATATATATATATATATATATATATATAATAAAAATACAATAAAAATACAATAATACAATAAGCAATTTTATAAACCTTCTATAAATGACATTTAAAAATAAAAAATTCACTAGGGTAGATGGAGTGGTGGAGTGTTTAGGGGGTGGTGGAGTGTTTGGGGGTGGGTGGGTGTGTATGATTTAGGGTTTTGACAGGCAGGACCCAGATGTGCTGTTCCGAGACCCCAGTGAAGCGTGCACATCATATCTGACAATACTCTACATCCCTGACATGGCATTCAATATCCATTTGTGTTGGTAAATGGGACTTTACATACACACACACACACACACACACACACACACACACACACACACACACACAGCTACTACATGAAAGGCCACATGGAAAACACACCACCACAGCAATCCTGTTTATTGCTGTCAGCTATTATTAGATGCACAACTACAGAAACTACAGAAACTATCATAGAAAAACAGAATACTTAACAGCACACTGAAATTCTTTCTTCACACATCCCAGCAACGTTAGGAAGCTGTGGTCAGAGTGCGAAATTAGCCCTGGAGCACAGAAGGTTAAGGGCCTTCCTCAAGGGCCCAACAGTGATATAATTCAACTTGAACCACTGACCTTCCGATCAGTAACCCAGCGCCTGAACCACTAAGCTACTACATAGACCACACAGTTAATGCTATCTGTATTTACACCAACAGTCAATGATAATTTGTAATCCTAATCTGACCTTTAAAAAAGAATATTAATATCTAGCCAACAAGCTACAGGGTTTTTGAAGAGAGGTAAGATGTTATCAAGCCGATAAAATTTTCAGAGACCTCACACTGAATCAGAATGCTTTGGCTGCCAGAGTAACAAATCAGCAAATCAAACATACAAGTTGTTCCACACACACACTCACACACACACACTACCCAATTCAAGCATGATCCCATAGGGACAGACATTCAGATCCTTTCAAATCCCAAAAATTGAGGGCTAGCCAACGTCGCAGGACAGTATACCACAATGTCTGGACTATTAAGCGCACCCAAATATAAGCCGCACCCACTGAATATCTAAACAGTAGCCCACCAAGAAAGTCATTCAAGAAAGTTCACTGTCTTCCTCCTTCCTTTCACAACAATTTCTCTCGAGAGTTTTTCTTTTGGCATCGTCATGCGTTTAAAAATCACCATCGGTGAAGCTTTTCTCCCGATGCTGTGCAGCTCAGAACACAGGTGAAGTGTGTTTTTTCATGCCCGGTTGTTTTCAACGTGACGAATGATTCGCATTTCCTGTAGACAGTCCGAGTGAGCGGCAGGTCAAACGTCAGAGGAACATCATCCATATTTATGATGTGGTGCGGCCCGATTCAGTGGGAGCGCATCTGATTTAATATAAAGAGTTTCATTGGTTCACCTGAACCCGTTCAGCAATTTCATTGGTCTAATGTTATGGGGCTCAGTTTTTTGGTTTGAATCTTGTAAAAACCGGGGAAAACCCCGGAAAAATCCATATATTAGCCGCTTCGTTGTTTAAGCCGCGGGGTTCAAAGTGTGGGGGAAAAAGTAGCGGCTTATAGTACATTTCAAACTCAAAAATCTCACTTTTTACCCAAATACATTTTGCAAAATTGGTCGTTCCTTTTTATTTATGAGCGGATAAAAACGTAACCGGTCAAACACGCAGCAAGCCACCAATCAGGGTCGAGCGTGCGCTCTGTTTTGAACTTGTTTTGGTTGGCGCTTAATGCTGTCTACTTATCACCAACATACAGTTCAGTGTCAATTCAACAGCAAGCGGAATATTAAGAGAGGAATAAATGATGGAAGGAACTCAACTCAAACTTGCCACAACACCTATGGAAGTAGTTAAAAAAGAAGGTTTTAAGAAAAAGTCTTCTAACTGAAATTATAATAGAAACATCGGAACATATATAGACATAATAAATCATAGTAGCTTTGGATACTTAAGTACATTTTTAGATAAATACTTCTGTTGAACATTTAAAGAGAGCACTTTTACTTGAGTAATACTTTACCTAGTGTATCTCGACTTTAACTCATGTACATGGTTTGTGTACTCCGTCCACCACTGAGTGTGACGCACATTGCCCAGGACCTTATACATATATACAATGTACCCTTTATTCTTGTTATTTCTTTAATAATAATATTTATATTTGCTGAACTCTCTGCCCTGGATATATTTATACATGCTATACTTCGCATTGCATGTAAGTCATGAGTCATGGGTCTCAAACCCTATGCCCTGAAGCCTGTGAATTGAACTCTGAACCTTATGTCATCACATGCCCTTTGCACTATTCAATGCATTATAAACACTGCGCCTTACTGTATCTTCAACCTGCAATGTCATGTAAACCCTTTTCCTCCGACACACTAGGGTGTGTACATTAACCAAGCCGACCTATAGCAGCCCTATATCTTGGACACGAATACCCTAAACCTCACCCCTACCTAAGAACAATCGAAGTCTCCAGATTCAATCTGATAATACATTCATCGGGTCCAGTGCAAAGCAGCCGCCCGAACACGCAACAAAACCAAACACACAGCGCTGAAGAGAAAACGTAAACAGATAAAGCCAAAAGCTCGTTTATCTATCTCCGAAGACCTGCTTGCCTCTTTGTTTGCCAATACTTTTCAATACATTTATATAGAGCATTATAGCAGTCGAATAAGCACTGGCATCACCTTATCAAATTTCCATCAGGCTCGGACTTATCCGGCAGAGATTGCTATTCAAATACTCATCTATCAAGCAGATTAAAGACACCACACACTTATAGCACCAAACACTGATATTAAACAGAAAGCATGCAAATTTTAATTCGCTGGTATTTTGGAGCCATTTAATCAGTAGGAGATCATTAGACAAAAAAAAGACAGCTGGATGCTAAAACTGTGAAAAGGGAAAAAGGAAAATAAGTAAAAAAAAAAAAAAAGACAAAAGAAAAACATTTAAAAAACAAAACAAAATGGGGTGGTGATCAATCAGAACTTTTCACGTAAGCTTACGTAAGTAGTGAATGATATCATGAATGTTCCTGCTTAAAACACACAGGATCGAGGGTGGGAGGGAGAGCAAACGAGCTGACTCGAAACAAAACCGAGACACTGCGAACACACCCCATTAGCCTCGACTCCCAGAAATCACAATGTCCAAATGATACAAAACAAGTGTCACAGGCAGTGAAGCTGCCGAGGTGATAAACACATGATAAACGTATGGTTTCTTATGCAATATGTTCATTAAAACGCATTCTATACACAAATGACACAAAGTTCTAAAATATCAAAAAAAATAAACGCTGCCAGACGAGTCTTTCTGAACATTCTGAATGCTATTCGTTTAGTTTAACTGTCAAACACTGGGTTTATTATATATAAGTGAACATTGTTTGAAACAAAAATGCAGATTATATGTGAATCATGGGATAATGCATGTAGATTATAGCTGAATGATGTGAAAATTGATTGTAGTTAATAGCTGAATTGTCTGAAAAGTGAATGAAGATTATAGTTGAACTATGTAAATGTGAAATGAAGCAGTTTGTTGTGGTGTGACCTGTAATCAGTTAAAAAATCTCTCATAAAATACATTGACTACTGTACTGCTATAAATATGTATTAAAGATAGTAATGGTTAAAAATGCGCAAACACAAACGTTTGTCCAAATGCACGAAAATAAAATGTATACCGATACGCTGCAGTGTTTATGTGTCCGCTGCGGCGTACCACTTTCCTCTTTCGAACACACACTCCAAATGACTCATTCATCAATCTCTTCTGTTCACTAGTAAAAACATACAATTTACTGTGTACTGTTCATCTTCTCACCTCCGATTACACCATCTTCAGTTTGTTCATCGTTACAGTGACCTGTCTTTGATCAGGAAACGCTCTCTCTTTTTCGCTCTACCCTGTTGTCTACAAACACAGATAAACACGACAACACACTCTCACACACACACACACAACAATGAGAATGAAAGAAAGCTAGATGGATATAAATTTCTCCGACTCATTCTAGCTGTCAGACAGAATGCTAGCCACCTGCTCCCCTAATGTAAAATGCCTCCCAGATTTTTACGACCCCACAAATTAAACATGCAATTACAGGACCATACACGTCGCATTCCTGCCTCACACACTATTCAACAACCAATTACAAGATTGAAAATAAACGACACTCCTATCCCTTTCATACTCACTATTCATACAATGGAAACCGTCCAGGTTTGGGTTCACTACGTTTTTTCCACGATTCGTCATTAAAAAAAAAAAACACAAAAAAAACATTGTAGACATTGTGACCAGGTTAGTAAATCATCCAAATTGTTTTGTTTGTGAAATCCTGATATTAACGTGAAACACGTGTATTTTTTCACCGATACTGGTAAAAAAAGTGAATGCTTTCAGGTTGAGAAGCATTTGTGTAAAATTTCTTTATCATTTTTTTCTAAGAATAATTCGATTTGCTTCCAACGAACGCTGTGAATTAATGGTTCACAGAGCCTTGAATATTTACAGCTGATTTGTGCTGACTAATGATGATTGGTGTTGGGTAATTATCTATAAACATGGTTTTGAATATATTTTTAAATCAATGTGCTCGTTCAAACACTTATTTTTTCTGCATAATTTGATGATATTTCCAAAAGTTTGGAAACACCTAGCATTTCATGATTTTTTGAAACGCATGCATGTTCCTTTCATTTCTAAACGATATACTAGATATAATGAAAAAACACATAGGAATTGAAAGGAATCCTGAACCAGCATGGCTACTATTCCATACCTCAACACCATGCAATTCCGTCTGGACTGCAGCTCATTGGAACCGTATTCACCATACAACAAGACATCGACCCCAAGCGTCCGTCCAAGTTTGAGTCATCTGGAGTGTTATATATCATGGAATTGCCTGCCCAGTAACTGCTCTGGGATGAACTGGATCTCAAGAAAGAAATTTCCAACTAGTGAAGAACACCTTTAGCAAGTTTTACAAGAGGCATTACAAAGTATTTCAAATACATTTTTGGAGAAACCAACTGTCCGGGTGCCGAGAGTGTGTAAAGCCGTTCTATGTGAAAGAGTGAAACATCTGGACATTTATATGTTCGTTTGGTCAAACTGAATCTTCATGCTGTTACATGACCTAGTTTGTTGCATATAAACAAAAGGAACATGGATTTGTCTCAGAAAAACCATAATTTTGGATTGTATAAGTTCCACAAGGAATCTCCACATGGTAACAGTGAACCTTTTGGCTAGACACTGTTTCCCTGTGCAGTTCGCTGAAACACGAGTGTACCACGTCATTTAAGTGAGATTTTGATGGAGTGATGTCGCGGTGTGTTCTTGCCGACCGTGTGGGGTCGCAGGGGGGTCGGTGGAGGTAATGAGGCCATAAAAATGCAGGAAGAGTGAAAGTGGAGAACAGCAGGGATGTGTGGACAAAAGAGCAGAACTAAACAAACAACCAAAAAAAAAAAACAGGAAAGAAATCTGGAAAAGGAACAGTCCCTCATCCATCCTCCTGGTTTGGATTAAAATACTTTGAAATGACCCATGTTATTCTGAATATTTTTTTAATTAAAATTTTTTTTATGTATTTAATGTAGCAGTTATTCAATTATAAGTTTAGATTAAATTAAATTAGATTAGATTCAACTTTGGTCCCCTGGTGGTCTAGTGGTTAGGATGCGGCGCTCTCACCGATGCGGTCCGGGTTCAATCCCCGGTCAGGGAACCAACCCCAGCCATTAGGGTTGCACAAGCCAGTGCACTCTCAGCGCTGGTCCCAAGCCCGGATAAATGGGGAGGGTTGCGTTAGGAAGGGCATCCAGCGTAAAAACTTGTGCCAAATCAAACATGCGGATGATCCACTGTGGCGACCCCTAATGGGAGAAGCCGAAAGAAAGATTAGATTCAACTTTATTGTCATTATGCTGACTACAAGGGCCAAAGAAATGCAGTGAGCATCTAACCAGAAGTGCAAACAGCAATGTATATAAATAAATAAATCCAATATCTATGTAAATGATCTGCTGTGGTGACCCCTAATGGGAGAAGCCGAAAGAAAGGTTTTTATGTAAATGTACATAAGCATACACAATAAATGTGTTATAGGAGTGGAGAGGTGGAATATATATTATAAATAATACAGTATAAGGCGCAAATGTGAAGTTAAACAGAGAAGGGTTTAATTTGAAAACTGACTATAACCAGATGAGTAAGCAATCATATCTGATTATCCATTTTTTGCCAGATTCGCCAGATTAAACTTTTATATAGTCGATTGGAAAAGTTATTTGAAAGTAATTAGAATATATGCCTAAACAATTATTTATTATCTTCAATTATATTTCTTTATAATTTGCTACTCACTTTGCTACAGTCAATGTGTGTAAGGCAGGGCAGTTTCTAACCTTTTAGCACCCAAAGCAATGTTCCTGGCCTGCCAACAAACACCTAGTTTTCCTATGTGTAGAAACAATGCTAGTGTAAGGAATTAACACAGTGGTGTGTGTTATGAAAATAATCGAAGACAAGGTGGTGTGATGTGGCTCAACCAACTCGACCAATGTGCAGAAAGCAAACAATTATATTATATTATATTATATTATATTATATTATATTATATTATATTATATATTAAAGCTTCACAGAGTTTGCCTCATTTGTAATTCCATGCTAGATGTCTGTTCTAAGGAGGTATATTTACACGTAGGTTTGCTTAGTTCTTCATCATCATCAGTAAAAACAACAAATGAATGCTTAGTATCCTGAGTGCTGTCTGAGGGAGTAATATCGAGCGTCCCACCTCCTCCATCGTCTTCGATCATGAGAGAGCTTCATCATAACGTCAGAGAATGCAGATTGAGTTAAATACATCTCTCTGTCCTCTTTATTTACCCGTCGTGACAAAAGAAAAAAAACGCCTTAGGCTTTGAAGATTTAAATGCGTGGTGCAAGGGGGTGTGCATGTGTGTGTGTGTGTGTGTGTGTGTGTGTGTGTGTGTGTGTGTGTGTGTCTAAATGCCAAATGGAATGAGTGAATGGGATACAGAGAAGGAGAGACACTTCACACCCTGTTTGAAGTTCTCTGCTTAACTCATATCAGGGATTAGATGAAGAGAAGAGAGAGACTGAAATATAGTGAGAAAGGGAGAGAGAGAGAGAGAGAGAGAGAGAGAGAGAGAGAGAGAGAGAGACTGCAGGGGAAAGGAGACAGAAAAGGTGACAAGTGAAGAGAGAAGACAGGCAAGCAGAGGAAAACAGATGAAGAACTCTCAGCAGGAATCCAGGCAGAAGTTTTACGCAGTTGTAACCACTGAGATACACACACACTCTCTGACAAAGGTTAAAAATCATATTTAAAAAAAGCAGAAGAATCATTTAAAGAGATTGGTGTTGCAAAGAAACTAAGAAGGTTGAACTTGTTTTGCTTCTTCGTGGTTTGCATTTTTAATAGTTTCTTTATTGTCATGTATTGGCCTGAATTCATACGGTATTTCACTAGACGTTCGGGTTCAAATCGAATCACCGACATCCAGGATATGCTCCCTGATCCACACCAATACTAACCAGTGTGACAAACACATTAACAAATGAATGAACAACTGCAAAGACTGAAAGCAAACAGATGAAGGGACGGACAGATGAAAGGCCAACACCATTACAGTGGAGCATTTCTAGGCCATTCATATTATAATATTAGTTATATTTTGCAAAAGTGCAAGATGTTATTAGGAAAAGTAAACCTCATCTTCACAAGTAGCCAAAGAAAAAGACAAAGGAACAAGTTGCTGTTTTAGCACTGCTCCTCTGGTCCCACCATCTTTCAGGGTAAGTGTTAAGTATACATCAGACTTTCTTTTGCCCTGGCACTGCGGTGGTGGAACGAATTTCTCCTAGATGTCCAAACAGTTTAGTCACTGGCCGAGGTACACGCTGGAGAGAAGGGGAATAAAAGTCAGTAGGAGTAAGACAGAGTACATGTGTGTGAATGAGAGGGAGGGCAGTGGGGTCTTGCAGTTGCAGGGAGAAGAGGTGGAAAAGGTGGAGGAGTTCAGGAACCTGGGGTCAACAGTGCAAAGTAATGGAGAGTGTGTTGGAGAAGTGAAGAAAAGAGTGCAGGCAGGGTGGAGTGGGTGGAGAAGAGTGACAGGAGTGATTTGTGACAAGATTATCTGCATGAGTGAAAGGGAATGTTTATAGGACTGTGGTGAGACCTGCGATGTTGTATGGTTTAGAGACAGTGGCATTGAGTAAAAGACAGGAGGTGGAGCTGAAGATGTTGAGGTTTTCATTGGGAGTGACGACGATGGACAGGATTTGAAATGAGTTTATTAGAGGGACAGCGTATGTAGGACGTTTTGAAGACAAGGTGAGAAAGGCGAGATTGAGATGGTTTGGACATGTGCAGAGAAGGGACAGAGGGTATATCAGTAGGAGAATGCTGAGGATGGAGCCCCCAGGAAGGAGGAAAAGAGGAAGTCCAAGGAGGAGGTTTATGGATGTGGTGAGGGAAGACATGCAGGTTGGTTTGAAAGAGGGAGATGCAGAAGACAGAGTAGTATGGAGACAGATCTGCTGTGGCGACCCCTAAAGGGAGCAGTGACATAGCAAACGTGCTGATTATTTACATATATTGAAGATTTCTTGATTTGTAGTCATACAAAGGAGTAGCGTGTCAAAGACTCGATAACAGTGTTGAAAAACAATGGCAACAAATCGGCACAAATTGAATAAAGAAAAATTGCAATTCTGCCAACAAAAAGTGGAGTACTTAGGAAGTGTTCTATAAGGAACAATGCAAAAAGAAAAATCTCATCAGCCCATGTAGAAGCAATCAGAAAAGTTCCAAAACCACAAACGGTGAGACACATTTTAGCCAAAAGAAAAAACACGCCAACAAATGGCAGCACAAGGCCGCATGCACAGTCACAGGGAGCACCGACCTTCATAAGTCAGTGTGCAAAAGACATCGTCCTGTGTACAAATCTGGAGCTATGCAATAGAGCACAGCGTGGGACTCCCACTGAATTTCTGAAATTTTTCCCCCACCCCCTACGATTTTTTTGTCCACTTAGGCCCACTCCTGCAGACATTCTGTCACAGCTTATAAAGATTGTGTAAAAATGTACACAAACGTTTGGGCTACAATTAACTTACGGAATAATAACAGACAGAAACCGTTAAACAGATAAAATAGTAAAAAAAAACGTCAATTAAATCAATGCTAAAGTAAAGCACCACACATGACAAACACCTTGGGATATATATTATTAGCCTTAAAACTCTTTTTTCAACTTTAAAACCAAACATTACACCTAGCAAGATCTGCAGGATGGTGCTAGTTGACCACCCACTTCTGTCCACGGCAAAGGTAGAAGAAGATTGCAACTGGTGCTATTCTGATCAAGTGCGATTGTACGTCTGCTATCATGACCACGTGTGCACTGATCTCTTCTCACAGGTGAGTTTCTTGTCGAAAACAACATGATGTCACTTCCGCAGCCACCCTACTCGCCAGATTTAGCTCTTGCAGACTTCGCACTGTCCCTGAAGATGAAGATCCAGCTCAAATGTCACCACTGCGGAGATCCAGTATGAATAGCAAAAGGCTGAGAATTACCCATAATGCACAAGCAGTTTGTCTTCTAGCTAGTTGAGACCTAATAAAAAAAGGATACTTGAGAATATTCCATACTGTGAATTTAGCGCTACAGAACATGAAAACCAGCACTTCATTGCTTTCGCTCAAAACTTTAAGATAGAAAATGTTTAGATCTCGCAGAAATAGCAAACAGATTGCTGTCTCGGTGTGCCAAATATTCCGAAAAATCTTTTTAGAATTTTTTTTTTGCCTTCCTTTCAACAGTCAAGTAAAAAGAAAAGCTTTTACTTGTCACATATACTTTACAGCACAGTGAAATTCTTTCTACACATACCCCAGCAATGTTAGAAAGCTAAAGTCAGAGCACAAGGTCTGTCATGATACAGTGCCCTGGGAGCACAGAAGGTTAAGGGCCTTGCTAAGGGGTCCAAGAATGACAGCTTGGCGATACTGGAGCTTGAGCCTCTGTGAAGATGTTTAAGTCGCTAACATTTGTACTAAAACACTCATAAAAGGTTTCCAGGCTTATTTGCTTCACTCAAGAGGACAGATTTGAAGAATTTTGTTAGGGGAAAAAAAAAAAAAGACAGCACGAAAGCAGACACTGGCATTTTGTAAAGCTGCAGGTAAGAAAGCAGGAGATGCTCTCAGGCGGATGAAGCTCCATTAATCCCGACGATACAAATGCCACTAGAATGAAGTCCCGCTCGTGACAACAAATGCAATCGATGTCTGAAAGTGCGGCCTTGGGCTTTCCGCCAGAAATCTATAAATGTGTCAGAAACATTCAGCCTCCAGCTGCACCAAATAAGTAAAAGGTTATTTAGAAGATGACCTGATAATTAGAGACGTCGGTATAGTAAGAGTTACAGAAAATAATCAACCATAGCGATCTATAACCGCTTATAAACAACAGTAAAATATACACATCATACACATGTACACACATATATATATATATATATATATATATATATATATATATATATATATATATATATATATAAATAAGAAAATCATGATACAGCACAACTGGAGCACTGAGGGTTAAGGGACTTGCTCAGGGGCCCCAAGAGTGGTAGCTTAAGCGCTTGAACTCCCAACCATCCAAACAGTAACCCGGAGCCATAACCACTGAGCTACTGTACCACCTCCCCTTACAAATAAATGGCACATACTGGTCTGTACCTCTGGTATATTCACACTGTAAGGCTGATTATGGAACGTCGGAGCGTTGTCATTCACGTCTCCAATCTGGATGTTCACCGTGTCCTTCACAACCTGTCCGAAAGAAACCCATGAGCTCAGGTGATCTGATTGGGTTGCAGTATTTTTGAATGGGAGAGTGAAGGAGTGTTAGTTAATGAGTGGGTGCTTACCCCTTGACTGTCGCTGACAGAAAACACCACCTGCATTTCAGACTTTGTCTGCAAAAAAAAGTCAAAGAAATACACAGCATTTAAATTATACTTAAGTTGCTCTGTCGATTTTCCTTCCACTGAACAGAATATGCGTTGTGTGTGTGTGTGTGTGTGTGTGTGTGTGTGTGTGTGTGTGTGTGTGTACCTCTCGGTCAAGTGGCTGTCGGAGCCACACCACCCCACTGTTCTCCTGCACGGCAAAAAACCTCGACGCCTCCTCGCCCACCACGCCAAAAATGAGCGGCTCTCCATCAGGATCTATGGCTGTGAGTTGGGTTATTGAAGAACCTACAAACACACATGAATACTCATTTAATGGGGTTCGTTTCCATAAAAAACACAACATTTTATAGCTAGAACACTCCCAAGTAAAAAAGTAGAAAAAGAAATAATAATGCTTAAAGTTTTATGAACACAAATCTGTACCATTTCAAGCTTTTTGTTCATAAAGTATTTACGTTATTTTTCAACTATTTAATAAAACCCATGGAGGTATGGGGGACAGTGTGTTTTCTGGCTCCTCACTCCAAGCTGCATTTCCTCCTGTCTTAATCTTCAAGATCTTCAAAAGAATTTGACAAATGTTTATTGCTGTTACACTATAAAACAATGACTCAAACTCATTTCTTGAACAAACCGCAAGCATTTGAATGCATCAACGGATAAAACTCTGTATGCGTATTAGGTCTGTGTATCTGCAAGAAGCTGGCAATACGTTACATATCATGATACAGGCGTTGAGATACGATATGTAGCGATACTGCAAGCAAGACAATATATTGGGATATTTTTTAAGAATTTTTTAGAATAGATATCAATTAATTATAAATTTTAAGAATAGGATATCATTTTATTAAAGCTGTCATTAAGAACATACCAGCAAATGCACTTTATATTTATATTTAACTAGAACACAGTGGACTATGTGTGAAATTACCAATTTTACCCCTTAGTGGCATGAAGTGTATTGCAGTACATGAACACTATTAGTATCAATGCACATTACATGGACATTGTTAAACCTTTTTTTTTTTTTTTCAGAAACAGATGCACAGACATTAAAGACACCTAATATAAAGTGAGATTATTGATGAGTTTAATATTATTAATATTGCTATTAGTATTAGTCTAGTAGTAAATGCATTACCTAGTTACAATCTGAGTTCGGTCACGAACATATTACGTGGCGGACCACCAGTTTGTTTAGTTTCTGATTTGCACTTTGAGCGCAGGGTCCCTGTAGCTACTCCACACCGTACCAGAAATACGATTTGTAGTGCGGAAAACGGATTTTGTTTCACGAATGCGCGAAATCGCCGTCACCTCCTGTCATCGACCGCATTTTTAGGACATTTTAGCGATATGGATTATTTTTCACTGAAAGAGTTTCTCCTAAAAGGAGTAAATTCTGACTATTCCTGAAGACGTGTGTTAAAGTATGCTGAAATACATAAAACAGTTTAGTAGTTCATATCGTTAAAAAATGTAATATTAAATTTAAATATAAAAATTATACATCTGTATTACCCAAATCGGGTCTAACAAATGTAAACTATTCAATTAAACTTTTCTGTTAATTTAATTAAATGTAATAAATGTAATAAAATATTAAACAATTAAAACGTGTATTCAATTAATCAATATAGTAAAAACGTGTATTGCATTTTGATTTATAATATTTTATTTTTTATTTAAAACCAAGCAAGCATTTTATATTGTTTTAAAAATGTTGTTAATAATAAAAAAAAAACTGCATTAATAACAAAAAAAAAAAAAAACGACAAGCAATTTTATGTTTTGTATGTCTTCCCCCTAACTGTACCGTCTCTGAACCAAACTGTGATGTAACTGTAATGGATTTCAAGCGGTCCCCCAGAAAATGGGGGATATAAACATTACAAACAGTATGAGATATAAAGACTGTGGTCAGGATTTAAAAAAGGAAACAACTGCCATGAATCTTGTATTGCATTTCTGAAAATTCGATACCGTATCACCAAATAAAATATTGCGATACTCACTTGTATGGATATATCTCACCCCCCTAATATGCATAACTCATTTCTGTTGTATAAGTAAAAGCACTCACAGGATGTCCTGTTATTGAAAAGTTATTTGGGGTCATAACAGTAACATGGGACTCAAATTGATCTGTGAATTAAGCCACGTCACACCCAGTCACTGATCGCACATACATACACACACAGAAATTCAGTGTGTCTCTGTGTGTGTTTGTAAAACAGGTGTGTGTTTATGGAGGCACCTGTTGAGGGGCTCTCTGCCTCATTCTGGCTCTGGAGCAAATCAGCGCCATAATGGTGCCAAACACTCTACTAATAAGGATTATCAAGAGCCCCTCCTCTCTCTTCAAGACACACACAAACACTATACAAATCTCATCCAAACACCATGCAACCAGGTACAGAAACCCATGAAGCATGACTGCTCTTTACATCTACATCACATGAGTCACAAAGGCCAATTAAATTCAAACAAACACACACACACACACTCACAGCCTTCCGCTTTTTATTAATTCACACCGCCGTGCCGTGGAAAAAAGAGGAGGAAAAAAGACTAATTAATAGAACGATTTATGAACCCTTCGATGTCCTTCTAATGAGATTTATGCAAATTCGCCTGCTTTCGGTGCGAGTTATAATTTTGTCGAAGACGGTGCAAATTAAGCATTTTACTCGCCGCTCATTAATAACCTGCACTCTGCTCTCCCTACCACTCTCACGGTTCCCTCGTCTCACTACTGAGAAGGAAACATCCATCGCCTGGATAACAAATGGACGTTTCGCGAGCGATATCTTGTCTCGCAGCTCGGAGAATGTAAGACATTTTCCACTGAAATGCAAGCCACAGGGCATCAATTAGGCCCTAGTGGGAGGGCAATGGTTGGAGGAAATGCTAATGATATGTGTGCATGGAGTAGATAGGTTTGTACTTTACAAGCAGAAAGGATGTGATTTTAAGCAATAAATTTGTTTTTCGAAAATGGTTTGTTTTTTGGGGGGACATATTTGGACTGTATTAACGTCTACTGTCTACTACAATGGCACAGGACCACAGGTTTGCTTTTAAGGGTCTATCACTGCACACCTCAACAAGGATAAACTGTAATGAATATACTGACATTCTGTGTTGAGGATGAGGATGGGTTCCTTTTTTGAGTCTGGTTCCTCTTAAGGTTTATTCCTCATGCCATTTCATGATCTTTTTTTTTTTTGCCAGAGTCACCAATGGCTTGCTCATTAGGGACAAACTTACAGTTACGACGTGATATCAAAAAGTTCGGAGACTAATGGTGCTAAGTGATGCTTCTCAGACCACGTGCATTCACACGTCTGTGATTTCATCACGAACAGCAAGTTAGAACTTAGTTAGAAGAGCAAGTTAGAAGAGCAACTGTTAAATTCTGCGTGAAACTGGAAAAATCTGCCACAGAGACATTTGACATTACATACGTTTGACATACGACGATGCTGCAAAGAGTCGTTCGAGGTGTTTTGAGCGACGCTCGTGCTAAAGATCGGAAGGACATCACTGAGAGATCGGGAAGACTTTCGACAAGCTCAACCCCTGGAAAACGTTCGGCAACTCGTACGTGATGTTCGTCAGATAGAACGATCCCTGTGATCTCACTTCTGCACCCACTCTACTCGCCAGATTTGGCTTCTGCGGGCTTCGCCCTCTTCCTGAAGATGAAGATCCGGCTCAAAGGTCGCCGTTTTGACACCATTGCGGAGATCACAGAAAGTGCTCAGCATGCTTCGAACAAAAGACTTCCAGGACACATTCCAGACGTGGCAGGAACGCTGGGGGGGAGCTATATTGCTGTGCAGAGGGACTATTTTGAAGGTAATAGTGTGGAAACATTGATAAATAAAATACTTTCTTGTAAACAGAGAGAGTCTCGAAACTTTTTGATAAAACCTCGTACAAGGAACACACATCCTTTTATAACAGCTTTATCTTTGTAAAGCTGCTTGGAGATGACGTCTGTTGTTAAAAGTGCTACACAAATAAAAATATATCGAATTGAATCTGCTGACTTATGTGCTTTGTTATAAACTCTCTTTTCAGAGCCATTGAAAAAATGCAGCTTGTCAACCCGTCTTTTTTGCCTGTATAAACCTTTGAATATGCAACAGGTATGTTTTTCTAGCTGCTGATGTTCTCCTTGTTATGGGTCCAGCAGATCCATTGCCTTTAGTGCATACTGTATCCAAAGATGTGGCTCCTGTGCGATGTGGGTCCTGTGCTTTTCAAGATATTTTCCCCTAACTATTCATCTCCTGGCTGTAAGTTTCTGTATTCCCCTAGATGTGGTTCCTATGAATCTGCATATCAAGGCTCCTGTGGTTCTCTTGATGTGGCCCCTGGGGATCCTTAGATGTGCTCCCCTAATTATAGCCTGCTCTGGCTCTAGTTAATGTTGTTTCCTACTGTAGCTGCAGTACCTGCAGTTCCTTAGTTGTGATTCCATTGCTATTGCTCTTCTAGTTGTAATTGATGTGGTTCTTCAGCTGTGGCTGCTAGTTTTTTGTTTGTGGTTCCTCAGAAAGGTTATGAAGGCCACAAAAGGAATATCTATTTCATGTGGTCATGAGATACTAAACCAGGCTCACAGAGTTAAAACATGCTCAAAAAACTGTGTTGTTCAGGTCAACCTTTTACTGGTTGTACCATGGATTCATGGAGCATAGAAACAATATGAAAAACAGAATGAAAGAACAAAAGTCTACACACACCTTGCTATTAAAATTTTTCCAGCCAGTCGCAGAAAACAAAGCTGTTAGCTAAGTAATGTTATCAATATATTCCCTGCAAAAAAATTAACGGTTGCAAATGGTTTGGAAGAGTTGTGGGCTTAGCAGCCATAGATCTTCATTTGTTCTTGTTTTTCGTTGTTGTTTTTTTACAACCCCTACAAAATGTGTGGGAGATCAGGTTTGTGCACGTGGTTATTTTTTTCATTCTGTGTGGTTATCAGCAGCCAGCCATGTCCTCTGTTCCTCTCCCCAGCCTCCTGCTCATACTGACAAATGATGCCATTTAGGCAAAAGTGATGCTGGTATTAAGTTTATGAATGATACACTGCACATTAACAGCCTCCAGAGCAGAGAGCCACAGACAAGAGCAATGTGCTGCAGGACTCATCTATCTCTATCCTTCTCTCGTTTCCTTTTACTCTTTCTCCCCCTCTCTTTCTCTCTCTCTGGTTGGTGCTTCGCAGACACAACGATGTTTTCCAACCTTTTTACGATGACCTTGTTGCCTTCCCCTTATGGAAGCACGCATCACTTCAACACGTATGTGGTCATTTGCAGTGATGAAGTACACAAACCATGTAGTTACGTTAAAGTAGAGATACAGTAGGTAAAATATGACTCCAGTAAAAGTAAAAAACTCTCAGCGCACCAAACTATTAAAAGAATTATATAAATGAGTCAAACACTGATTGGTATCTATTTAAATAAGCCTTTGGATGCTGCGGCAAGTCAGGAGTTTCTTCCGTCTTTTATTCCTCTCAAAATGTATTGAAAAAATAAATAAAATCGAAAGTATAGCTAAACGAAAGTCATGTCTGAGAGTTGAGTTGTTGCTGCAATTGTCAATGGTGTAAAATATTTGAGTAAATTACTAGACTTAAGCCATTTTCTGGCTACTTTCTATTTTTTTTAGTATCGAAGATATAAGCAACTGATACTCTCTACACAACTACATTTACGCTTCAGTATATGTACTATTTACTCCACTATATTTTAACTGAAATTCACCATTACCAATTACATTCTTTATTCCACAGAAGAGGTGACTAAATATTACTAATAGTTCTTCTACTTTGTAACATGCTCCTCTAATTTGATTTGTTAACAGAAGATCCCCATTTGAAAAATTGCTTTACTACTTTGTCCTTTTTTTTGACTGACTTGTTTGATCTTCGTTCCATTCTGGCATGTTGAAGAGGCTGTTGTGTTCATGGCTAACGCTGTGCTGAGGTTTACAATTTTATTTGTTTTTTTAGGAAATAAAACCTCACAAATCAACAGTTTTTGGCTTTTCACAAACGTGTCTCGGTATACAAGATACATATCATATACAATCCAAAATGGCTTTCTACTATTTTTATATGCATTTAAACCAATGTGGATGCCAATCAGGATTTATTATGTGGGTTCTCCTGAGTTATTTTGGTTATAAAGAACCCCAGAATCAATATACTTTAGCATGGACAAATAACAGTTTACAGTTTTTGGAGTGTGGGTCATTTTAATAACCAGACTGAGCTTCTGGGAAACATGACAAACACCTGTGTAGCTTTGATTACGCATAATTTAGAGTCTGAAAACGTTCTCTGTGCAAATGCTGAGGTAACATTTGAGCTTAAGTTCTTCATAATAGACTACCTTGAAACACTTAATTCTTAGCTAGACAAAGTGTAAGCTAATTATCACACTCATCATACAAATATCTAGTGGCCCAGTGGTATAAGACCTGTACCTCTGTGAGAAAACGTTTAGGGTTCAAGTAATTCTTGATTCAGTAATTCTACTGTTACGTTCAGTTGTTATTTTGGGAGGTGTAGCTTTATTTTAGCTGTAGGTTTATTAGGTCAAATCCCAGCCACACCAAACTGCACGGCCCTTAACCCCATAGCAGCTCAGTTGTCTGAATGAGATACAAGCTCTTATGCCAAATAGCATAAATGTAAATGGAACACCAAATCAGACTGAAATACATGTATAATTACAAGCACTTGGGTATTGGGATGAGAAGATATATATATAAAAAAAAGAGTTGAAATATAGCAATTACAAGACAGCCAGTGTTATCACCTTCACTATATCAAATTCAATCCAAAATAATGTCCCGGTTAATGTTGTGTCTGTATAGCAGAGCATCAAATCAGTTCCATTGTTTGCATCTTGAACAAATACAGTGAATATCAAAAACTTTGAAACACTTAGTCTTTAATCATTTTTGAGACACATGCATGTGTGTTTGACAAGCACTGAATATGTACACCAAGCAGGGTCTGATTTGTGAGCCACTGAATGAACATCTCTCCACTTTGGAAAAGTACAAAATAATTGATCTTCTGGTATCAAAAAGTTTTAAGATTGGCTCTGTTTACAAGAAAGTCTTTTATTTATCTACATTTCCACACTACCACCTTCAAAATAGTCCCCGTGCACAGCAATACAGCGTCCTCGGCATTCCTGCCACTTCTGGAATGTGTCCTGGAAGTCTCCTTTTTGAAGAGTGTCGAGCACCTTCTGCGATTCATGCTGGATGCCTGCAATGGTGTCAAAACGGCGATCTTTGAGCCGGATCCTCATCTTTGGGAAGAGGGCGAAGTCCACAGGAGCCAAGTGAGATCATGTCATGAAACTGGCGTATGAGGAAAACGCGGTGACAGGGTGTTCTAACTTGCTGTCCATGACAAAATCGCAGACGTGGTAACACATGGTCAGAATGGCACCAGTTGCACAGCTCCTGATGTACGTAGGACGATATCTTTCGGCACACTGACTTCAGAAGGTCGGTGTTCTCTGTGACTGTGTGCAGCATTGTCCTGCCATTTGTTGCTGTGTTACAAAACATTTTTATACCACCTCGTAAATTTAGGAGTATGTTTTTTTTTTCAACATTTTTGTACATCTTCACTGTAAGTCTTCAAACTCAACCATTACATCAAAGGTCTGATGACACCAGACACATTCCGAAAGAATTCTTGACTCTGGAATTGTGTATTAATTTTAACCAGCAATTCACTTCACAAGGACCTGCTTCTACTTCCTAAAAACAGACAGTTGCACAAGAACTGCTCATGCAGGATGTTTCGTTTCTAACAGCTGTAACTCCAAAGCCCATTTCTGTGCTGTATCTGAGCTGAGTAAAGTTTTTTGTATTTATGTGACTGCATTTTTCTTTAAAGCACAAAAAGAACATAGCTACTTCTACAGTCCATATTTTCTATCCCTAAAATTTAAAGGCTTTAATGGCAAATGCGTATTTGGTGCAATAATGTCCATGATGGAGGCCTGGGCACTACTTGGAATCCCTGCTTAGAACACCATGATTGAAGAGACATCTGGCAACCTCAGAGGTTGAATACGATATAGATAGAGACTAAAGTAAATTACTTTGGACAAGGGTTTCGGCTTTGATTTGTTTATGTGTGCCTGCAGCTGTATGAAATTTTCAGAAATCAGAATAAACAACAGAGTCACTTTTTTAAAGTTAATTTTGGTGTAAATGGTGAGTGATGACTGACACCACAGACTGTATATTTGGACATTAGTTTAAATATGTGTGAAATCACATTGACCAGAGTAGCACATATGGAGCAGCAGACCAGTGTGCATCATTTAACTAGACAATTTGAACCTAAATTAGTGTCAGGGCCTACAAAGTGTGTGTGTCTGATCATGATGGCTGGGTAAGTACAGAGCCTGAGGCTGCCATATGTTCAAAATAGCTCAGGGTTTGTACAAAACAAGGCCCGTGGGGCGTTTAAATCTTCCCGCAGCGGGCGTTCATCCCTGAGAAGATCAATAGAGTAGCTCCTCCAGGGCCCCTAAAGGACAGGGGCAACACACCTAAACTTTATTAATGTCCTTCTCATCTCGACACACAGCTGGGACACTGCATGAGGAGGAGGCTAATGTCGGGGGGTGCCACGTGTTATTAGTATTTTTATGCCTTTTTCAACAGCACACAAAGTGATCTATCTATTACACATCAGTAGCTTTTTTTGCTTTGGGGTTTTGCATTAATAAACAAAGTGTGGGAGGATTCCTTTCTCGTTCTAGTCCTCACCACAAGTTCAAAGTCTCGTGGAACTTTGTGTAAAAAAATGTTAAAATGTCTATTTGTTAGCAAACCCGAGTTTTATATGAAACCTCTGGAGAAAAATTGGAACAGGAAAGTGGTGCTCAAACAAGAGATGAACTCACTTATTACTGCATAAATGACTGAGGACTAGTTTCTAAGGCATGCAATAAAAATCCTATCATGTGTCATTAAAATTCTAGAATATGTAGCATTGCTAATGGTGGCAATCAGCAGAGACTTAAGAATGATAGTAAATGTAAAAAAAAAAAAAAAAAGCTTTAGAGTATATACGTACAACCTATATAGTATATACAGTGACCAGGCATAACATTATGACCGCCTGCCTAATATCGTGTTGGTGTATTGGTCCCCCTTTTTGCTGCCAAAACAGTCCTGACCCATTGAGCATTAACAGCATCATCTTCATCAGCAATCGTCAGGAGCTCGTCTGTTGGATTGGACCACACAGACCAGCCTTCGCTCCACACGTGCATCGATGAGCCTCGACCACTTTTAATAGATACTGACCACTGCAGACTTGGAACATCCCACAAGAGCTGCAGTTTTTGAGATGCTCTGATCCAGACGTCTAGCCATCATAATTTGGCCCCTGACAAACTCGCTCAAATCCATACACTTGCCCATTTTTCCTGCTTCCGATACATCAACTTTGAGGACAAAATGTTCACTTGCTGTCCAATATATCCCACCCACTAACAGGTGCCATGATGAAGAGATTTACTTGACCGTTTATATTGTTATAATGTTATGCCTGGTTGGTGTATAATGGATGGACAGACAGACAGACGGACGGACAGACAGACAGACAGACAGACAGACAGACAGACAGACAGACAGACAGACAGACAGACAATCAGATCATACCATATGCATATGTGTAGCCGTTATAGTAAATCTTCAAAAATGATAAGATATTTTTGAATTTTTTTTAACCCAGAAGAAAATGTATTTTTAAAAATATATTGTTTATATATATTGATCATGAGGAACCTTTCAGTCCATTTTTCGCATTACAAATTGCTTGTTAAACTTGCCAAATGTGCAGGAACACAGGCTCTACCCAAAATAGAGCAGTAAACTAAGCTTTCATGATGGAAGAGCGTTTGTAAGATAGACCCTGACATGGACACCAAGACATAAGTGTCAGAGACAGTAATAGTATTTGTATTTCCTTTTACACATTGTCTAAAGTATGAAGTCAACAGGGTATAACTCTGTGACCTTGTTAAATGCTGGAAGGATGTTAAGGGATGTGAGCGATGATGTAACGTCATCAACAAGGTGAGACCCTGGATCCATTTGTTTCACAGACAGATCGATCATTAACATCGAATTCCAAGTATGTTTCTTTCATAGAATCACTTTTTCACAACCACCTTATTGCTGCTGTTTAAATTAGACATCCGTTTGAATGATATTATTGGCAAAATGACAAATGTGAAGTCAGTAGAATGAAATAACGAATGAAACATGCGACCATTCGTTACGATTTGCATTGAATTCGCTTTTTCCATACAATCCATATTATTAAAAGATATTTTTCTTAGGTGATAACTAAAGAACAGTGAGCATCAGTAACGGAGTAAAAAAAAAATCAGCGAATAGAAATAATTTATACGTAATAAGAATGTTTTGATCCATGTTTTATGAGAGCATGAGCTCAATCAGCCATTGTGTTAATAGCAAGTGTTTCATTAATAGGCCTGAACCCTAAATCAAGCCGACTCCTAATTGGCTCGGTGTCATAATCTCTGTAGAAAGCAGTTCTTCATGCATGTTACCATAATGCCTTAACGTCCGTGTTTCCTTTCGGCTAATGAACGGGGAGCAGCCGAGCGTTCTAGTCCTAATTTGTTCCTGAGCCGCGGAGAAAGGTTAACCCCTCACGACATCCATAATGGTGCACTCTGTAATATGTTAATGGATGAGGCAAATACCATCCGGCAAAAATAGAGGGGGAGGGCTGGGACGGAAAGTGCGCAGTAGGTCTTTGACCCTGGTAAAGAAATCAGTGGTGTGAACGAGTCATGTGGGACGATTTTTCCTCCACAGACAGCTGCCTTTTAAAGTTGGTATACCCAAGTCTTCTGTTGTGTGTGTGTGAGTGTGTGTGATGTGTGGAAATGTGTGCATATCATTTGACCTGCAGTCTTTTTTTGATAGACCCTCCAGGAGTAAATATAATCCGGTCTGATTCGCCCCCTGCAGCTGCTTCATTCAACCGTCTTACACACACTCTCTCTCACACATACACACACACACACACACACTTATTCACTTCCTATGCACAAAACTGTAAACATTTTCAATCACTCTTCCACACTGGACACACTCCAAGACTAATTTGCCAGTGCACACATTTCGACTTCCACCCCATCGTAGATAAGACCCACACTACACACACACACACACACACACACACACACACACACACACACACCACCACTACTACATCACCCCTGCTCCATTTGCCTGGTTTAATCTGTTTAGGTCTGTTTAATCATTTTGGGGAAGGCTGTTTCTGTGTAGAACTATAATTCTGTATGTTTTCTGAACTCGATCAGGACAATGATGTCATCAGAAGGGCAGTTATCATGGCCATGTGCAAAAACAGTGGCAGGGACAGATTTTTATTACTTTTCACTCCATTTTCTTTCTCACAATGAGACCATCACATTAACACCCACCTGGTATATTGCGGACAGCGCCACCGCAAACTACACTACGGTCTGGATGTTGCTCAATCTAAAGACCGGACCTAAAGAGCTCTATTTATAAACAGATCGATAGAAAGTAAAAATAAATCAAAATCGTAGCTCTCACTCGCTTCTTTCTTTCCTTGTCTTTCTTAATCGCGTCTCTCTCTCTCTTTCTTTTTTCTTTCCTTCGCTCTTTTTCTCTATTCTCTCCGCTCTTCAGTAAGTACACTAATATCAGGGTTGATGGAAGGGCGAGAGACTGATAGAGTTCCTGACGTCTAAGAGAACCCATGTTTTACCATCTCACACACACACACACACACACACACACACACACACACACACACACACACTAACATAGTCCTTGGGCCAGCGTGTCCTAATCCTGCAGATTTATGGTTAAATATGTCACGCTTCAAAGGCGCAAACCCTCCACCTTTCCCAACATTGTGCTTGAGAACAAAACACACACAAACACACACACACACACACACACACACACACACACACACACACACACACACCAACAAGAGAACGAGTGAGAGAGCCAGAGGCAGAGAAGGACAGCTATCCACATAATATTCACATCAATCACAGAGATACAGCACACGCACACACACACACACACACACACACACACACACACACACACACTCACACACAGGTTAAATTTTCCATCTCCCGCTGTTATTTAAAGCTGTTTAAAAGTTTCTGCAGATATAATTACTCGACTCACATGGGCAAGGCCTGTCCCAAAAACACAATCCTAGTGCACTAAATAGGGGCAAAGTGAAGCAGACTCCACTTCACATCATGACTGGAGGTTACAGGAGGATGGCATGTGACAGCGCAGGTTTTTTCTATCCTGACCCAGTCTGATGCGAGTGATTACACATTCACATGTGCATACACACACACACACACACACACACACACACACACACACACCCTTGCTCAGGCCTAATTTAGCTGTCAGTGTAAGGAGGCATTTAAAGGACATTAGGGTAATTCTACCACAGTCTGTCTGTCTGTCTGTCTCTCTCTCTCTCTCTCTCTCTCTCTCTCTCTCTCTCTCTCTCTCATTTCTCCAGCCATCACAACCCGGTCTTTCTGCCTTTCTGTCAACCTCATTGCCTGTCTTCTTCACTTTCTATCGAGTGCAGCATCACTCTTGTTCTGTCTCTCTGTCCACCTCATTGTCTCTCTCCCCAATGCCACTTCACCTTATTTTCTATCTCTCTTTCTCACTTCCTCTTTCTCCCTACCTGTCCATTGTTCAACCTGTCTTTCTGTCTGCTTGTTTATGTCTTTCTTTATCTGCCTTTTTGCCAGCTGTTTGTCTCTTTTAATCGTTTTGCCACCTTGTCTTTCTGCCTGTCCCTCCAACTTCTTCTTAGCTCTTTGTCTTCCTTGATGTTTTTCTGTCCATCTAAGTCTTAAGACTTAATATATACATATATAAAAAGTTTCAAGACTAGTTTTGTAACACTAACAGATGGCAGCACAAAACTGAACACACAGTCACAGGGAGCACCGACCTTCATCAGTCAGTGTGCCAAAAGACATTGTTCTGTTTTTATTGGGAGCCGTGCAGCTGGTGCTATTCAGACCAAATCTGCCACAGAGACGCTTGACATGATTCTCAAGTTTACAGCACTGCTGCAACGAGTCGTTCAAGGTGTTGAGTGGCACACACGCTTTATGGGACCTTTCGCACCTTTGTGCATCTAGAATTCGACCCCGGGGCCAATAGCGAGTTCTCCTGCCGGGTTTTAAGGCGTCCGAGGGGGGACATTCATCGAAAGCGACTGGATGTGAGGAGTGCCAGTCTGAAAACTTTTGATACCACCTCGTATTGTGTACTTATTACAACTCTGTTACATGCTTCAGAAAAAAAGCAAGCGTAAATGAATATATTTTTTCTAATAGATTTCTTTTTATATTAACATTTTAAAGTCATTTGTATAACCCATTTTGTATCTTCTTTGTATCTTCATGACTATCTTCTCTTTTGTCTGTCAGTCTGCCTTTCCTAGTACCTTCCTCTTTCTAAATCAGTCTATTCATTTTGTCTGTCGATTAGCATGCACATCTTTAAGCCTCTCTGCCTTAATGTCTGCTTCTTTACTTCTCTTTTTACCTCTTATTCTATCTGCCTTTCCAGACCTCTATCTCCCCATATATACACCGACCTATACGTCCGTCTTTCTGCGTCTTTGCCTATCTGCTTTCCTTTGTCTCATTTCCTATCTTGGACACTTCTATCTGACAGTACAGCTAAAAGAAATCCTCTCCATCCTTCATACAAGCATAACCATAATCACTCCATGCTCTGTCTGTCTCACTCACACACACACACACACACACACACACACACACACACACACACACACACACACACACACACACACACAGAGCGCTATAGAAGTGGTCCCCTGGGTCTCTGCTAAATCAAAGCACAGGTAATAGCAGCGCTGCATTCACGCTAAACTTTCCCTCACACAGGAGCCCATTTCATGCCACTCATTCACTCTCATCCGTTCCTTCATCCCTCGATCGCACCTGCATAAACCAGAAGACCTTTCTAAAGCCGGCGTCATGCCTGCCATCACCTGAGTGAGAGGCTCAACAGCACTGCAGAAGCTGATGTTCAGAGACGTTTGCTCACAAAAAACTCACCATCGTGGCATTTCCCCAAAAAAACAAGACAGGGCTTTTCTCTCTGAGTGGGCTGAGTATGACACAGCAACAAAAAGAGGGGGAAGAAAAGAGAGATGAGTGTACCTTCTATCCTGCTTTTTCACTGAGCTAAGGGATTTATACCTGGGAACTTGAACCCACAAGTCAAAAAGTCTAAAGTGAAAAAACTTTAAGACCACAAAAGTAAAACAATTTGGGTAGGATTTGAAACCAAATAAGAAAGCCCCAGCCAAGGAACTTTAACCCAGAAGTTTAGACCAGAAACTGTAGGCTAGAAACTTAAGCTGAGGAAACTTATCTACGGGAACGTTAAGCTCGCAAACTTGAACATATATAGACTGTGAAAAAGAAACCCATAATTTAAGCCTAAATATGTAAGTCCTAAAGGGCCATGCATTATTATATTTTTATTTTCTTGTTTTCTTGTGAGCACGAGAAAACAACTTATGTCGAGATCACTAGAAAACTAAGTCGTGATCACAAGAAAACAAGAAAATAAATATATCAATGCATGGCCTTTCAGATATCTATATTTAGGCTTAAATTATGTGCATGTTTTTCACAGGCTATAGAACCTATGTTAACGACTTATTTTCCTTGTGATGTTGTTTCCTCGTGATCACGACACGACGAGATGTTCTCTCCTTATGACGACTCAAATTTCTCGTGATCTCAACGTAAAAATCCGTTTTCTCACTGCGTTATTGGATTGTAAGAAAATCTTGCACCTTGTGAAAGTTTCTGGTGAATATCATGGTTGGCTGAAATTGTTGAAAAATTCAGTCTGAAATCCCCTATAATAAAGTTGCTAATTTCCCACAGCAAATATAGACTTGACCTCTGCAATTGAGAGAAAGGGGTGAAAAAAGAGAAGTAGGCCTTAAGTTAAGATTATAGATTACCGTAATTTCCGGACTATAAAGCGCACCCATATATAAGCCGCAGGTGTCTACACTGAAACTAATGAACTTTACACAGGCTTTAATGAAAGACACGTTACACACGGTGTAACGGGTGAAATATGTTGCACTTCCTTTAGGAGCATAGCGGTATTTTGGGAATAGCATGGCAGTGTATTTTTCACTGTGTGAGTGTGTGGAGACCGAGGAATATGTCCTTATTATTTTCTGATGCTCATTTCTAAGTTTCTTTGACTAACGCGTAACGCTGTTGCCAAGAAAAATAAAAAAGCACGAGTTTTGGAAACCTGTCTGTGCTTTTATGATTTCTGTTGCAACTGGAGTTAGCGAGCTCTCGCTTCACCCAGACTCAACGCGCTACAAAGGCTTGTATCTAAACAGTAGCCTACCAAGAAAGTCATTGTTCACTGTCTTCCTCCTTCCTTTCACAACTATTTCTCTTTGGAGTTTATCTTTTGGCATCGTGGTGCGTTTAAAAAAACGTTTTTTCTCCCGATGCCGTGCAGCTCAGAACACAGGTGAGGTGTGTTTTTTCGTTTCCGTTCGGAAATTTCATTGGTCTAATGTTATGGGGTTCAGTTTATTGGCTTGAAGTTTGTGAAACCGGGAAAAACCCAGGAAGAATTCATAAATAAGCCGCTTCGTTGTTTAAGCCGCGGGGTTCAAAACGTGGGGAAAAAGTAGCGGCTTATAGTCCGAAAATTACGGTAATATAAGGCTTTTCCTGTTTTATGGTCAGTGAAATGGTAACACCAATAATTCATGTTTCATAGCAACTGTTTTAAAAATCATGTCGTAATCACGAGTAAACAAGGAAAACATTTTTTATAATGCATATCCCTGTGATGTTAGGAAGTTGGGGTCAAAGTGCATGGTCATTTATGATACAGCACCCCTGGAGCACAGAGGGTTAAGAGCCTTGCTCTAGGGCCCAAGAGTGTCAGCTTGGCAATACTGTGGCTTGAACCTCCGACCTTCTTATTAGTAACCCAGAGCCGTGACCAGCGAGATACTACTTCCTAATTTCAATGAATAAATTAGTCTTATCTCTGATTAATTTTGTTTGGCAATTTCGAACATTTTACCCCTAAATACTCAGCAGATGACATTTTATAAGCTTGTAAAACTGCCACTTGATTGTTCTTGACTTTTTATTTATACAGTAATTTGTAATGTATTGTACTTTTACTACTACTACTACTACTACTACTACTACTAATAATAATAATAATAATAATAATAATAATATTAATGATAATAGAATTAATAATAGTCATTTAAAACCTTTTTATACTTAATTGACTACATGTATCTCAGCCAAAGCAAATGTTTTAATCTTATCCAAAAACAGACAGCTGGACTTTATATTTCCCCATAAACAGATGCCTCGCTGCTCAAAATGCTGCCTCCCAAAGCGTCCCGTCCCTCCATCTGCTACTCAGTCTAACTCTTTCTCTGCTGTCCTGCCAACAGCTTCATCTCACTGAGCCTGTGTGTCTGTGTGTATATATATACACAACTTCTTATTACATCAAGGCTCTAATTTCATCACACAGTCCTCACTCCTTGTTCTAGTGCTGTTCAGTTCATGTGATTCTGCTATTCTGTGGTTTTTCTGAACAACATCGCTGAGCAGAAGAGTGATTTGGAGAGATGAGTCAGTCTAGTACTCTCTCTCTCTCGCTTTCTCTCTCTGTCTCATATGCTTTTGCTCTCTCATTCTCTCTCGCTCTGTTTTTTCTAGTTTTTCCAACAAAACCCAGAGTACTATACTAAAACATTTACAGTCTCATACAATTTGCAAAGCTGGTTTTGATTGATTGACTGATTCATTGATTGATTGACAAACGTATTGATTGTTTAAATGGTCGATTGATTCAATGATTGATTCATTGGTTAGTTGTTCGGCTCACTGTTGATGGTCGATTGGTTAATTGGTTGATTGGCTGACTCACTGATTTTGATTGGTCGATTGGCAGGTTAGTTGGTTGGTTGATTGATTTATTGATTGACCGATTTACTCACTGATTGGTTGGTTGTCTGATTGATTAATTATTTGATTACATTAATTTATTGATTATCCTCTAAATTCAGGTAAGCCTTATCGCTCTTTATCACCACTACCATGATAAAACCCAGGAAGGAAGAACGCTTTGTGTCAGTGATCCCATTGGTGAATTCACGACCGTGTGCACAGAACAGGAGGTGAAGTGATGCAACCGCAATCTACTGTACATATTGCAGAAACTGAACGTGTTTGTTACTTAACCCGAAGGAAGCTATTTAAACATTCTGGAAAAGTGCAGATGCAGGTTACCCATATAGGAGTCACAAAAAATGTTTGTTCTACTAATGTAATGACAGACATTAGTGTAAATGTAACTGTATAGTAATGACACTCAATCCATAATGTGTGTAATGTTTTATTGTTATTATAGAAAACACTTCTGAGCTTTTTAGATTTTAGGCAGCCTGAACCTAATTGTTTAATGAAATCTAAACTTGGACAAAGTAAGTTTTTGATCACACAAATCATGGTATAGAATGTATATTAGTGTAACATGATAGTTAAACCCAGTTGTGACCTGTGTCAAATATTTGGATTGTATCTTGTCAAATGTGGCTTCGTCGCAAAAAAGACATTTACAGCATCTGGCTAATATGCATGCAAACAGGCTTTATGAGACTTTTATCTCTTATCTGCTTTGCACTCCAAGTGGAACCAATTTTATAATAATAATCTGGTGTCTCATTAAGATCTCGAAGCACCGTCAGGTCCTTGAATATGAGTTATGATCTTAGGTAGAAAAAATTGTCACGTTATTAATTCTCATGCTCTATGTAACGGCACAAGCGTTGCCTCAGTCCAATAAAACCGCATTTAAACGACGGCCTATACGCGAAAGAAATGGAGGAAAGAAAACACAGCGAAAATCTAATACAGGAGCTTATTTAAAGTAATGTGTATATAATTTAAAACAAATACAAAATTCATGTTTGGCTTCCAAGCACCATGCTTACAGTGCCTCTGGCTTACTTCTCTTTGCTCACCACTTGCTTGGAGTTTCGGTCGCGGGTTTCTGATCTGCTAACAAGCCACGGTTGTTTTATGGATTATAAATGAAGTAATTATCTGTGACGCTCATTAGCTCGCAGGTCCTAATTAGCAAAAAAAATTAATATTGGTTTTGATAAAGATGCTGGCAGAGGCAAACTGGCAATTGACCTTCTCCAGCAATCTGGAGAGGGATACAGAGACATGAAGTGTGTGCACGTATGTGTATGTGTGTGTGTTCGTGTGTGAGTGAGAGAGAGAGAGAGAGAGAGAGAGAGAGAGAGAGAGAGTAAACAGTTGGAGAAAAGCCTGTGCATGGCAGCTGGGCTCACTGATTTGTCAACATTAATACATGGAATAACCACAAGCAAGCGAACACACACACACACATACATATATATATATATATATACACACACGCACCATTTTTACAGCCATTCATTAACAAATCCAAAATAATTAAGCACAAATCACACATCAACTGAGCATCCAAACAGCCAGAAAACCAATGATAGGCTATAAAAAAGAAAAATCAGGATGAAACAGGACATGGACTGTCTCCTCAACATGGTGGACATTTTCCTGTCCATTCTTGACCCATCCATGATTCTGATCAATTCTTTTACAATTCTGTGGATACATCATTTAAAATATCAGCTGCCACTGATGGTGTTGAGAGACAGATGGTTTTGAGAGGGGAGTGAAGGAGGCCGTCAATGTCCAGGTGAAAAATCCTTCTCTCAACATAGCTGAAGGAATCCAACACGAATAGTGAAAGCTGAATTCTGCAGTGCGGTTGAAGACTAGAAGATCAAGAGCTGACAGTGCCATTTGCAACTTAGCAGACATGATTGAAAAAAGCTACACGCATCCGTTAGTAATGATATATATTCACAGTTCCAGCTCTTCCAGTTTCCCTTTTTGGATGCCAAATACAGACTACTGCTACCTGCTGGTATGGGAGAGTTCTGTTCTCACACACAAGTTCAGAACGTACACGCTAGTTGGCCTTCATCTCTTCATGGAGGGGAGGATCCTTGACCCTGAAGCATACAAAAAAGTTTGAAGAACCTGCTCGGATTAGAAGAGAAACATTTCGATCCAACCAAAAAGAAGTCCGGTTGACGTGACTCAACTTTCAGATGCATCAGTGAACGTTAAATAAGTGTGTGACCTGATTTATCACTATGCTTGCTGTAAAGCATTATCAGATGTACCCATGGGTGCACGCATGGCAGTAAGTTGACTATTATAACCTCTGACTCTATAGATTTTTGAGAAATGCTTCAGCGGTTTGCATGATCACATGTTTGGTGTGGAATCGATAGGTGTTCATCATGTGGTACGAACTGAAAAGCAACACTGCCATGTTTCACAGTAAAGAATGATCCTTTCCAATCTGTAGCACAAATACTTGCACACACTGTACTATGGATTTTTCTCGCTGTTCATGTGCCGACATGCTCATAATTCATAGTATTTATAACACAGTGTGGTCCAAACGTCTACACCCAAGAACTGTTAATGTAATACAATACAGCAAAACTGAATATGTGTTTGTATGCAGTGGCAAGAATCATTGATAGAATAAATTTTTTTTAGTAGTTTTATCCAATCAGATCACAGCCATTACATGTTGCCAAATTCAAAGGAATCTACAGTGAAGCCTTCAGAATCAACAGTGTGGTGCTTGTAGCATAAAGTAGGTGTTGCTTGAAGCTGTTGCGAAATGCCATCTAGCAGTCGTACAATCATATCAGCTTTTTCGAGTCCTTTAATTGACTGGTCAGAAAGCACACTAGTCAGAGTGTGCAACCCACATCTGTAGCAAACTGCATAACCGTAAATATATTTGCGTGGATTTCATAGTGTTTTTTTATTCTAAAGTTGCTAAGAAGAAATGTATTTGGTTGCAGATACACTTTTACACTTTTTTAAAGAAAAGCTGGACATCATGAGGAAAGGCCGGCCAAAACAGTTCGAAACAGGGGTAACGCTTCTTCAAGTATAATTTATACTTTTGTGGGTTTTTTCCTACAGAATTTTGCACAAAAATACACAATTTGCCTTTGTTTCAAATCCCGAGGAAAACTTTAACGGACAGAAAAAAAGCATAAAAATGCAGCGAAAACTTCAGGGGCATTTTATGAGCTTCTGCTGGAGATGATGTATGCGGGTGGTGTAGCTGTGGCTGCAGTAAAAGGAGACTTGTTGAATTCTGTTCATTTGGGTTCACTGCTTTAGTAATGTCATTCATTCTCACTCTATGAGATTCCTGTCTGTGATGCAGTTTTCTGCGTTTCTCTATAATATTGATGGTTTCTTCAGCCATGGTGTCATAATGTTGGTATTAGAAGGTGGATTGCACGGCCCAATACAGTATGTATATACATATGAATTACAGTACAGTGAATTTCTTTCTTTGCATTCCCAGCTTGCTCGGGAAGATATGGCGCCCCTGGAGCACAGAGGGTTAAGGGCCTTGCTCAAGGGCCCAAGAGTGGCAGCTTGGCAATTCTGGGGGTTAAATTTTGACCTTTTGATCAGTAACCCAGGCCTTAACCAATGAGCTGCATCTTGTTTTAAAAAGATGAATATTTTTTATGTTCTGAAAGGTGAGCTGTCAAATCTATTATTGACAAAGAAAAAAAATGTTTTTACCGTTTTCCAGAATTCAGCCCCAGCTATATTCATCAAGTTATAACCAGGGGGTATGGATAAGGTCAGAATAACACATACACAATACACACATATGTCAATCAATTAGAGCAGGAATTGACAGAAGAAGCAAAAAATTATGGACTTTCCAACACAGCCTTAGATGTAGACAATCAAATTACAAGTTTCATCAATATGTCTTTGCTGTTTATTTGTTACTTTTGGACACCGGGTTGAGAAATCAATAATCTTTTTTTGTCATCCACTCCATTGTTCTGCTTGATGTCAGAAACCCCAACAACCTCTTCAGGGTTCAAAAATCCAGAGATCTTGCTGATATGTAACCAGCTGCCCTGCATCACTCAAACAACACACACTCATTTCTGTCATAAACACAACAACTTTTGTGGCTAATAAATCAGATTTGAGCACTTTATGAAGCATATTGTGATGCCTACATCCTTCTCTGCTCCTCCATATGGTATACTGAATGTGAAGTAAATAAGTGCTAATAAAGAAAAGATAGTTTGTCATATAAAAGAAAAGAGAGATGGAGCACACAGCGAGAGAGACAGAGAGAGAGGGGGGGGGCAAGAAGGTGACAGAGGAGTGAATGAAGTCTGCTCTTCATGTTAAATGTCAACCACCTTCACCTGACAAAGATAAGAGGGAGCACCTCAATTTTCCTCCAGTAATTATATTTCAGTACCACACTCAGCCTGTGTACACACACACACACACACACACACACACACACACACACACACACACACACACACACACACTTCTCTCTCTAGCTTAAAGTAAATTAAATACAGATACAGGTTCACTTGTATTTCCTGATGCTGTCAGATTGAGGACATAATTGTCTGGGCTGAGGTCACGGAACCTAAATGACAATGAGACTCAGCAGAGTGAAAAGATGGAGAAAAAGGAGAGTGCGAGAGGAACGGAGTAAAAAGCACAAGAGAGACAGAAGGGGGGTGAGAAAGAGTGAAACGCGAAAGAGACTTCAAAGCGGAAGGACAGTAGATTAAGTGTGACAATGGAAAAAAGGGAGGAGGAACGGAGAAGAGAGAAAGAAGGAGCCGAAGAAAGAGAAATTGCAAACAGAAAGAATAAGACGGAAAGCCTGAGTACAGCGAGCTGCATTCAGAGTTGAGTTATGTGAGCATCTTGAAGAGTTAATACCGAAAATGTGGTGCTCAGCCTCAGACGTGACTGGAGACATAAGCACTGTTCAGAAGTTATGCAACAGATGAGAGGAATTGGAAAATAGAAAACAGAGGCGTGTCTCGGTTTCATACGATTCTGTGTTTTTCTCCCACCTCTAGTAAAAGACAGAATTAAATCAAGTGTCAAAGTCACAGTTTAAGACATATAATCACATTACGCCGGACTTGTTTGTTTTAGCCTGTGAACACACTCACAAAACCAATCAGTGCTAATCAAAGCCAACATTGAATATAGCAACGAGAAAACAGCATTAAATCATATGCAACAGAGTAAAAGTGAAACAAAGAGACAAAAATATTGACATGACGATTCAATGACCTCAATTTAATGTCTTGTGTCACCACCAGGGTCTAACTTTCAGCTAGAATATGCTGGTTTGAGCGCTATTTTTGTTAGCTTATAAATAATGTGGTAGCCATACAGCTAAAAACAAAAAAATTTGCACTGAATAGCAGCATCATTACAACTCTTTATGCAACAATATGCTGCTAATAAACTCCACTCCTATTAAATGTTTGTCATATTATTTTTAAAATCACTAAAATCAATAATTCGTTCTTGATATTTCACTTCGTTAATGTTACACGTTATGATTTTTTTTTTGTATTCGATTTTTCTAATTTAATTTTTCCATTTACAGTTTTCATACGCAACTTGTGCCCGTCATTTAGAGTTGATTTCGAATGTGTCCGCACAAACCTGGCGTTCCAGTGAGGGAAATTTCGGAACGAGTGAAATGTTCAGCGTGGTTTTCGCCGGAGCTACGATTCTGAATACGATATGAAGATTATATCTATTTGACTCCGATATGCATATTTTATGACAAACCTCTGCTTTCGTGTTGCTTGAATGTTAACCACACGTACAGTGCACATTAGTGCACTGTCAAACACACACACATACACACACATGCACGCACACCCGGCAGTGTCAGCCGAGCAGAGAGCAGGGCACTGATGTGAAACATCAATTTCTAGCTAGGCTGCTCTCAGTGGCTCAGCCAGGTATCAGCGTGCACACACCTGCAGCTGATAAGCAGCTGCTGCACACTGATCTCGGCGTAACACAAAGACACACACTCTCACACACATACACACACACACACACACACACACACACACACACACACACACACACACACACACACATATATATATATATATATATATATATATATATATATATATATATATATATATATATGCATATTTAAACACACCACTGTGTGTATACGCAAGCAGTACCAGGGCTCACCACCACTCAAAGACACAAGCTCAAATCAGCACAGGCACACAGGCACAAGTAAGTCTAATAAGTAGGTTCTCTCTCTCACACACACACACACACACACACACACACACACACAGCTATGTGTACTTGCAACGAAACACAATGTCACATGAAAATACACACAAACAAAATGGCACATGCACAAAGTCCAACAGACACTATATTTACCCTTAAATACACTTTGTCTGGTGTGTGCATGTGTATGTCACACAGTGTGTGTGTGTCTGGGAAAGAGAGAGAGAAAGACACACACACACACACACACACACACACACACACACACACACAGCATACAACTGTGTACACATGGAACTGGTAAACATGAAAGTATACACAGAGACACCTAAACACAAATACACATAAGTGTAGGTTCCCAAACACGAATACAAAACCTCAAAGTCTTTCCACACACACACACACACACACACACACACACACACACACACACACACACACACACACACACTTTCCACTCATCCTACATTCTCCAATGTGCTTCTGGTAAAAACATTTTTGTCTTCGAATCCTCCAGCTCTGGGTTCGGATCAGTTTCTGTGTCACTTGTAAGTCACTTTGTATAAAAGCGTCAGCCGCACGAACACATTTAAATGGAAATGTAAAACGGGAGACCCCGAGATGAGAAACAATGGATGAAAAGGCTGGAGGGCAAGCTGAACAACCAAGCAGCACACACACACACACACACACAGACACACACACACACACACAGCATTAAAGAAACTTAAACGTGTGATTGCTTTGTGAGTTAATATTAGTTTTATGGACACACAAACACACACAATATGGAGTACAAAATAAAGGAGGCAGAGCTGAAAATTATGTAAAATAATTGACATAACCGTTGACTCGAACGACACTATTCAAACAAAGGTTTGTGGACGCCTGATGATAAGACATGTGCGTTTTGAACATCCCATTTCATATTTTATCCCGTTTTACTGTCATAATAACATCTTCTGAGAAGATGTTCCACTAGGGATCCTCCATAAGGCATTAGGGACCCTCATGACAAGTAAAAAATAGACTTAGGGGGGTCCCCATGATTATTTGAGTAAAAAATATATGAATTACACATCTGATTAAATTTAGTTCTCACTCTCCAGTGTTCTGTATTGTTTTTAAGATTTATGATCAAACTCTTGATGTCACCCATATGAGGATGGGTTCCCATTTTGAGTCTGGTTCCTTTCAAGGTTTCTTACTCATGACATCTAAGGGAGTTTTTCCTTGCCACAGTCGCCACGGCTGCTCATCAGAGATAAACACACACCATTCACCTGTTGATTTCTGTAAAGCTGCATTGAGACACTGTCTGTTGTGAAAAGCGCTATAGAAATAAAATTGACGATTAAATTCAAGCAGTTCAGATATGGTCAATTTCGTAAATTAATCATTTACAACCATTCATGTGACATAAGCATGTTTATTTAAATAGTGATCATGTCTCTTTAAAATGCAAACACCCCCACATCTAAAAAAAACACCATACGCGTGATATCATTTACAGTTTGTTTGGCGCCGCTACGTGAAGCCAGCTATGAAATGAAGAGTAATAAACCGCCACTTGGGAAGAGAAAACTTACTGACTTTTTTGAGGGGTAATTTTAACTTTCTGTCTTTCTACTATATTTATTTACTTCATGTCAGGGGTTTTGTATTCAACATAAATTACAAATTTTTCATTATTAATAGGCCCGGTTATGCGGGGGTGCTTAGACGAAAGCAACCCTCATTTGAAGCTAGTAGCCTATAATTGCGGAAAGAATTTGGCAAAAGTCCAGTACATATTGTAGTTTGCACGCCAAAGTTGGCCATCGGCTGTCAACTGCAACAGGAAGGCAAACACAGACAAAACCAGACAGTCCACTATTGTCTGTTCTAGGTGGAAAAGTTACGCATTAGCATGTATTCTTTCCATGACATCGACTTCGCCATCCTTTTGATGTTTTAACTAATACAAAAGGTCTTTAAACAGGCCCTTAAACACGTTTACAATGGTTTGTGTTACATTGTAAATAGCTGAATCTGACAGCCCCAAACAAGTGGAGACCCCCATAATACTTGACTCAATTCGAGCACTGGTTCCCACAGCAAGTTTCGTCTCTTGTGCAATTTCACGACAGGTTATGCGTCGGTTATCCAGGATCAGACGATCATGAACGACTGGAAACCACTACGATCGTCACTGACAGACCTTCAGCCATCTTTAAAACCATTCACATGTCTAATCGCCGTACTCCGCTTTGAGTCTTCTGTAGATATACGTGGCTTTTACGCTTTCAATCACAAGAAATTTTGTCACCACACACTGTTCCATGTGCACACTAACACTGTCGTCTGCCATCGCGATCAAGGGTTTCTGGACTGACCTGCGACATGTGCGCCGTCTATCGATAATAAGACACAATAGTCACGTGCTACTGCGTGTAGTACCGCCACGCTAGCATCGGTTTGACGTACATAATGGAATATTTTAAATACTAATAGCAATGCAGCTGGTACCACTCCGAGCTGCTGCTAGAGAAAACGAATCAACACCTTGTGACCAATCAGATTCCATCATTCAACCGTGCTGTTCTGTTAAATAACGTCAATTAAAAGCAAGCAAATCTCGTGCAGGTAAAAAGGCTGGATAAATAAAAGGGATAACGTGTTGGAAATGAAAGTGAGAAGCACCCGATGCCTCGGAAGGCCGCACGAGCTTGTAAAGTGTTTAGTGCGTGCCATGTTAGCGGTGCAGGGTGTAAAGAAAGTAATGCGATGCACAGCCACCCGGGCCTGATGGATGGTGTGTTTTGCAAACCTCGCTCAAGCGTATAAACCATTATTTCCAAAAGAGAGGCGTGCGAGCGAGGGAGAGACAGAGGACAAGAGTGACGAGAGAAGGAGAACAAAATAAAGAGCAAGAGAAGAGTTATGAAGTAAAACCAATCAAAAAAAAATCCCTCATGGCGGACACTTTGCTTTGCTACGCCATGATATGGAGGAGAATAATAAACTGATACTTGAGGGCTAAAATAGGTATGAAGATAATAAAAAGTCCAATATGGAGATGATGGTATCATGGGAATATAAAATGTTTTAAGATAAAGAAATGATTGTCCCTTTAAGGCATCTTTACTGGATAGCAACCGAAAAAGAATTGACACTGCAGTATTATAGTGTGTGTGTTTGCATACACAGCTTTTAAGGGCCAAATTTTTAAATTCATATTGCTGACAGAAGCGTTACAGAACACATATTTATGAATTCCTTAATTAGTTTGGCACATATGACTCAAAATGCAGAAAATGGTCACTATTGAACAAAGAACTGAAAAATCTCTATGTTTAAGGGGAAACAATGTTGTGATGTCATACATGATAAGGTCCCAATATGCAAATGAAAAGCTTTAGAGTATAAAGCGATAAATGCATGAACACTGATCATGTGTATGATGATATAATGAGGGTAATATATTGCGATATCACGCACCCTTTTCACCACACCTTCTTTTTAGAGAATAAAAGTGTAGGGTCAGTCGGGTCGGGAACCACGATCCACAGCTCGGTTGGCCGACAATTTTGGTTTTGTGATTCTGTTTCCGTGTTTATGATTGTGGTTTTGACTTATGCCCGTTCCAACTTACTGTGCTTTGAGTCTTCTGTAGATATTTGAGTTTGAGTGTTTGGGTGTGGCGGCCATTTCTGTAGGGTGTGGGTTTCTTCCCTGTTTTTGTTGAAAGTTCATTGAAGTTGTTTCTCTTTTATCTCGATTTTGTAAAAAGAGAGTTTTGTTTATTTGGCCTTTGTCCACCCTTAAGCTTACTCCGGCATTTTCCTGTACATATTTTAATAAATAACTCCCATTTAAAGATATATCTGTGTTTTTTTCTCCTTTCTATATCTATTCTGAGATGCATTTGGTATCTGAGACCAAGCTGTCAGGTTCCTCAGCACACGGAACTGAACTGTACAAACTCTCACACAAACACACACACACTCAACTGTGTGTTACTGAACCGCACAACCTGAACTCAACACACACTCATTGCTCATCTCAATCCATTCCACCACGATATTATATTTATATTCAATCATATTATACTGTTTACATGCTGTTACGCAGTCGAGAAGTGCGTAACAGCATGTAAACAGTATACAGGTAGTCGTCGACTTACGACCACGATTGGGACTGACAGACCGGTCGTAACACGATTTGGTCATAAGTAGAGTAGGCTATATGTACAGTACTGTGAAATTATGCCGGAAGCTGGTAAAAAATAACGTCGCTTGTGACTAGCGATTGTGGTAGTAAAGTCGAATGGTCGTAAGTTGCATAGGTTGTAAGTTGACGACTACCTGTAATATGATTGAATATAAATATAATATGGTGGTGGAATGGATTGAGATGTTTGCTCTATGTTGTTTTATGTAGCACCAGGGTTCTGGAGAAACATTGTCTCATTTCACTGTGTACAGCATCAGCTATATACGGTCGAAATGACAATAAAATGCTTCTCGACCCAATACACACATATCCATCGTACATCCACCGACCATGTAGTTAAAGTAGAGTTACACTTGGTAATATATTACTCCAGTAAAAGTTCTCCTTTTAAACGTTTACTTGATTAAAAGTACAAAAGTAATTGCCTTCAAATGTACTTAAGTATCCAAAGTACTATGATTTATTATGGCTATAATTTCCCTATTAATGTTTTTGTTACAAGACTCTTTGCTTAATCAACTCAGTTTAAAAAAAGACTTACTTTTAGCAAATAAATCTTTTCATAGAATGATATTAATGAGTCAAACACAGATTGATATCCATTCAAATTATCATGAGCCTAAAACCTTCTATTCAACTACTTAAATAAAAAAAGGCCACGGGTGCTGTGGCAAGTTCGATTCAAGAGTTTCTTCCGTCATTTATTCCTCTCTAAATGTTCTGCTTGCTGTTGAACTGACGCTGAACTGTATGTTGGTGATATACACCAAGCGCCAATCAAAACAAGTTCAAAACAGAGCGTGCGCTCGACCCCGATTGGTGGATTGTAGTTGAGTAAAAAGATATTTGACTTTCAAATGGAGTGAAGTAAAAGTAAAATTCTCCCCAAATGAAAATACTTATGTTAAGTACAATAACAGATGATATTTACTTTGTTACTGTCCACCACTGTACAGCACATAAATCAATTTAATTATTCTATCTGGAAAAATTTTTTTTTTTTACTTATTCAACTGATGTATCTCCTGCATCCTGTGGCATGTGATGAAATGTTCCCGTTTCTTTATTTCTACACTGACCTACACGGCAAACACTAAGAAATTGAAAAGAAAGCAGTGGAATAGAACATGTCGAGAAAATAATGGGAAAAAACCTGGGAATTGAAGAATAAACACCATTGTGGCTTTTCTTTGCTGGAGAGGTCTGTTGTAGAGGTTTTTTGAGGAAAAAAAAGGTTTGAAAAAATTGAACCCTGCTAGACAGGTGATTATTACAGGGGTGCCATTTATTGTGCTAAATGGTAAAAACTGTAACCTTTGTACCACTGCTACACACAACACTAACTATGATTTTCCTGTGAGACTTCCAGCTAATGGTTAATCTGTTTTGTGAAGGTACAGTGCAAATGTATTTATTATAATTCGGACAAATCCATCTTCACTCAAGTCTTTTTGTTTTAAATTGTTTTTTTCTTTGTACTAAATATGCATATAATGAAGTGACCTTAAACTAGTGTTTTGGATAGTTTTGTGTAGTTCGGTGTATTGTGTTACTTTTCGTTCATTGATGTTGTCTTATGTAGCAGCTCGGTTCTCAGTTTCACTGTGTACTCCACTGTACATGGTTGGAATGACAATAAAAGCCTATGCGACAACTTGAAGTGCTTCTTTATTACATTATAACAATATCTAACAATTTATTATCTGATAATAAATATGCATGGCATTCTGTCAAATATAAAAGTCTTATAGTTCATCACTGGGATCATAAATCTTCTTCTTCCGGCTGCTCCCGTTAGGAGTCGCCACAGCCGATCACCCGTCTCCATACCACCCTGTCCCCTACATCTGCCTCTTACAAACCAACCACCTGCCATGTCTTCCCTCACCACATCCATAAACCTCCTCCTTGGCCTTCCTCTTTTCCTTCTGCCTCAGCATTCTTCTACCGATATACCCCATGTCCCTTGATGAAAATCACAGCATCTTCAACTCTGCCTTTTGTCTTTGCGCCAATGCCACAGTCTCGAAACCATACGAAACAGCAGGTCTCAACACCGTCTTATAAACCTCTATCCCAAATCACTGCTGACACTCTTCCTCACCCACTTCACCCTGCCTGCACTCCTTTTTTCTCTTTAACACACGCACTTGACTCCCGGGATTTAAACGTATCCACCTTCACCACCTCAATTCCCTGCAGCCGGACCACACCACTGCACTCCTTCTCATTCACCCACATGTACTCTTTTACTTTACATCATTTTTATCCATTTTGTTTAATAACAGCGACAGTTTTGGCAACTCTATTCCACTTACAAAGTGGATCACATACATTAGTTATACACTCCAAATTTCATTTGAAAACGGAGTCATTCAGGGTACAGCAGGTGGAAGCTTTAGTAAGTCACACCCCAAGGTCATTTCCTGCTCCTTAGCTATAAGTAGCACACGGTAGCTCATTACAGAAACCGCTATTTAACCCAGTTAGGTGCATTTTTAATGCACGCACACACTAATATGCCCAAACATGTAATGAACTTCTGGTTTAAGGGAGAACGCTTTGGTGACAATATGCTTTACAGCAGTACGAATCGTAATCCTGCCCTATGTAATAGGCTACAATCAGGGAATTGTGTGCAGTGAAACTATGTGTGTGTGAGTGTGTGTGAGTGTGTGTGCTTTAATTACACGACAGAGTCTAAGTTAATCAGGCAGATCAGAGTAAAGTAGGTTATGAGAGGTGAGGTGTGTATATGTGTGTGTGTGTGTGTGTGTGTGTGTGTGTGTGTGTGTGTGTGTGTGTGTGTGTGTGTAGTACAGTATGAGGTGTGTGTATGTGTGTAGTATGAGGTGTGTATGTGTAGTACAGTATGAAGTGTGTGTGTGTGTGTGTGTGTATGAGGTGTGTATGTGTAGTACAGTATGAGGTGTGTGTGTGTGTGTGTGTGTGTGTGTGTGTGTGTGTGTGAACTGGGTTAGTATAACAGTAGAACAGTATAGAGTACACACTCACACCTCATACTACACACACACACACACACACACACACACACACTACACATACACACCTCATACTACCCACACACACACCTCATATTAAACACACACCTCATACTGTACTACACACACACACACACACACACACACACACACACACCTCATATAACACACACACACACTACACATACAAACACCTTATATTAAACACATACACAAAACTCATACTACAAACACACACACATACACCTCATACTGTACTACACACAAACCTCGTAATATACACAAACCTTATACAACACACACACAACTCCTACTGTACAACACACACGCACCTTATACTACACACACACACCTCATACTACATGCACACACACACAAACTATACACATACATATACCTCATGCTACAAACATAGGAACACCTCATACCACACACACACATCATACTACATACATACACACACACACACACCCCAAACTACACACATACACACACCTCATACTATACAAACACAACCTTTACTACACATATACACAATCAGGTGATGTGCAGTGGAACTATGTGTTGTGTGTGTGTGTGTGTGTGTGTGTGTGTGTGTGTGTACGCACCTTAATTACCCGATAGAGACTAAGTTAATCAGGCAGATCAGAGTAAAGTGGATTATGAGATAAGGGGGTTTAATCAAACACAGCACTTTAGTTAATCACACAGCAAACCCCGAATACAATCAGCTCCATTTGCTCACAGCCTAGATACTGCAAAGAGGCTAAATCCAGAAACCACACACACACACACACACACACACACATACACACTTACACAGAGTTAGAGAGAATGATGACACACACTCAAACCAAGATAAGCCAATAAACACTGATTGCAAGACATAAACACTGGTGCCAACGCAACAAATATGAATAAAGGTGTAAATTAGCATGGCAGGATGTGCTAATAGGAAGAAGAATACCTTGTTTCTTTTGCATCCAAATCTGGAGATGTTCCACAGTGAGAGGAAATGAGCCATTTGAACCTCAGATGCAGGAATAATCACAACTAGCTCAGAAAAAGCAGATGGCGATTTAAAAAAAAAAAAAAACGACAGCGGAAAACAGGGAGCTAAAAATGTATCCTAATGAAGTGTTTTGCTGTGATGGTACATTTTACTTGGTTCGTCAATATTTTAATAATCCTTTGTGACAGAATAGCATATTGCTATCACGGTTTTCTCCCTTGATACGTTGCACAGGGTGCACATACATTTACATTAGCATTTTTACACCATTTGGCACACGCCCTCATCCAGAAAGACTTACTATTATCTCATTTTTACAACTAAGCAGTTCCAGGGCCCAGTAGGAGTGGTGGGATTTGAACTTGCGTCCAAGTCAAACATCTCAACCATAGAGCTACTACCCCTTCCCTTCCCCTTTGCACATCAGGAGGACCAAGCCACAGACTTATCCAGACTATACACATTCTATTCAGGCAATTGCATGGGAATTTTCCTAATCGGACAGAAACACACTGAGATCCATATCAGTGTAATAAAATCTGCTATATTCCAGATACGCATTTTAATTACACAACCCACATTTTGGCTACCTTAAGAAGAAAGCACAACATTTACACATGATTAGATCAAGTGCTAATTTATATGCAGGCAAATAATTGTTACAGTTACACACACAAGTATACAAAAGCCCATTTTTGGAGCAAATGCTGCCTATTAAATACCTATTAAACAATGGGCTTTAGTCATTTTTGACACAGGAAAGAAAGAAAGAAAGAAAGAAAGAAAGAAAGAAAGAAAGAAAGAAAGAAAGAAAGAAAGAAAGAAAGAAAGAAACCCTAACCCAAGAAAGAAAGAAAGAAAGAAAGAAAGAAAGAAAGAAAGAAAGAAAGAAAGAAAGAAACCCTAACCCAAGAAAGAAAGAAAGAAAGAAAGAAAGAAAGAAAGAAAGAAAGAAAGAAAGAAAGAAAGAAAGAAAGAAAGAAAGAAAGAAAGAAACTCTAACCCTAACCCAAGAAAGAAAGAAAGAAATTAATTCTTTCTTCGAATTAATTTCTATTAATTTTAGTAATTCCTCCTTCGCATATCTGATGTTAGGAAGTTAAAGTCAGAGCGCAGAGTCAGCCATGATACAACACCCCTGGAGCACTGAGGGGTAAGAGCCTTGCTCAGGGGCCCCGAGAGTTGCAGTTATCAGGACTTAAACCCCTGCCCCTCTGATCAGTAACCCAGAGCCATAACTACTGAGCTTCCACTCACCCCAACTTGACCAAAAAAACAATTTGACCAAAAAAAAACATTATATTCAGCCTGGATTTTTCTATCCTTAGATTTAGATTCAGGTTTAAAAACAAGTGGTCTAGATGCATTCGAAAGCTTAATTTGCATAATCCTAAAAAAAAAAAAATTCAAAAGGCAGAAGAAACTGACTTTAGCATGAGTGGAACCCGACTCTGAATACATAGAACTTTCCTTGCATAAATATTTGAATAGAGATACCTGTTTTAATTACAATCATTTTATAGATTATAAAGATATAGAACCTATTATTTTGTAGGTCTTGAAGTTACTCCGGCTCTTGAACTATAGAAGAGATGTTCACATTTTATTTGATGTTTTTCTCAATGTTACAATCTTTTCAAGCTGTTTATTACCAGGATTCTTTCTTGATTAAGGCGTATAGATTCTATTTGTGTATGTGTATGTGTGTGTGTGTGTGTGTGTGTGTGTGTGTGTGTGTGTGTGTGTGTGTGTGTGTGTGTGTGTGTGTGTGTGTGTGTGCGCGCACTGAGTGCAAATAAGGCCAGGAGATCCTCTGTTCTTGCATTAAATATCTATGATGACTGTGAGCCAACTCTATCATCATTTCCGCACAAACACACACATGCGCGCACACACACACACAAATACACATTCATACTTAATATTAAAATTTAGCTGTATTAATAAAAGCATGCCAGCTTGGATACAGAGACACATACATTGACACACACATATAGTAAATTATTCTTTAGGGGCACACACACTTTCCTATATATACACATCATTATTCACAAGGTTATTTGGGTACACACACATAAACACACACGTCTTGCTGACCTCATCATGACTTAACTTGATACACAAGCAGGTAAATGAAACCAGTATATCATTAGAAACCTGATCACCGATTTGCAGCGTAGACTGGCCTGAGCTGCACATAACACCAGTGAACAATGACACACACATTCACACTCGCACACAATGAGACTCGCACACAATTACACAAAGACACCGCTGTCACAACATTTGCTCGTTTTTGGAGAGTCTGATTATAAACAGCTGCATTCCAGAAAGCGCCAGAAAAGCCCCGAGAGACAACCAGACACTTTGTGAGACTCCAGATACAATTTCATTAGTGTTTATGTCAGTTGTCTTTAGTACTATAGTATCTGTCTTCAAATGTACTTAAGTATCCAAAGCACTATGATTTATTATGGCTGTGTAATCAGCTTAGTTTATATGAAAAGACTCTGTTACTCCTAACACATCAATCTATTAACAGAATGATATTAATGAGCCAAACATCGATTGATATCTATGATCCCAAATCCTTTTCGAATTTGAGGAGTTTCTTCTCTAAATGTTCTGCTTGCTGTTGAACTGATTCTGAACTGAAAGTAGGTGCTAAGTAGATATCGCCAAGGGCAATCAAAACAATTTCAAAACAGAGCACCTGATTGGTGGTTTGCTGTCAAAAAGATATTTGACTTTGAAATGTAGTAAAGTTAAAGTAAAAGTCCCCACAAATAGAAATACTTTAGTAAAGTACAAATACATGAAAATGCTACATAAGTATGGTAACGATTACATTTACTTAGTTACTTCGTTACTACTTTACTTCGTTAGATTTAAGAGATATTAGCTCAAATACAGCTTAGTTGCTGTTTCCTAGTTATACAAAATAATTTTTTTTTATCATTGATGTGGTAAAGCTTTCGATGAAGACATTATTAACATTGACTTTTACATTGACTTTGAAGTCTCCAGTTTTAGCAAAATTGCTTATTATAACATACGGGCTATTTGTGATAACTTGTGGACGTTTTATGCCATTAACGGTAAATAGAAATTGATATAAATCACTTAGGAATAAAAGACTTTGGGATATGTTGTTATAGAAAAATCATGGCATCATGCAGTTATCACACCACCGCCTTTTTTATAGAATGAGGCAGTTGAATACTTGCTTCTAATTGGTCAGCAAGAGAGCGAGAGAACATCTATCTATTTTTGAACCTTATTAATCTCAGGGCATTTACTGTGGAAAATGACATTTTAAAAGCCCGCAGTCCAATAAATATTGATTTGTGAGCTCAAGTACAATATCGGATCGGATCGGATCGAATCGGGTGTGATATTGCAGCGAGTTATTCAGTACAATAACGAGGAAATAAATAAATAATAATAGCAGCACGGTTAAACTTGTAATTGCAGTTTATATACTTTGCAGAACATTTCGCTTTCCTTTAGAGCTTGAAAACCAGGCGGCAATTCAGGTTCTGTGGCAGCGTGCTGATCATTACGCCGTTATTCTTTCTTCTACTCAATTTACTTCTCATAACCTTTTCATTATGTCTGATCGTTCTTCTGTTTTTCACATCCTGCCCCTGGGAAACTTATTTTTGGTGCAATAGTGTCGTTTTAAAATCCAGTCAGTCGCATTTTTTCCATCCAAAGTTTTTTGATCTTTCATTATTGTTATTATCATGACTATTATTATTACAATTATTTAATTAGCATTTGGATAATCATATTTAGCATTGTTGTCTTTTGTGATCATGTGTATGGCATTTTCACTTCTGTAATATTGCTGTATGAAGTCTGAAGCTGAAGCCGGTCTCAGGAAGGTATTTTCGAATATTACGTCTATGTGCATCTTGGGATTTTGTTCAACTATTTCATGTTAACCTAGAAAAGTTTTTAGGTTGCACACTTCTGTGCATTTGTACATTTTGAGAGAAATATATTTCCACCTAATAAAGCAATTACAAAGTGCAAATAGTTTCGGCTTTAGATGACTGATTGTAGGGTCTTATATATATTGGTTAATCTAAATTCATTGCACGTGTGCGTAGACTGCGTGTGTGTAATAGAGTGTGTGAGGGAGTGTAGAAAGAGGATCCACTCCCATAGGATAAAAACACAACACAGAAAAATGTAACAGCATTAAAAGAACAGCATCATTATACATATTAATGTGTTTATACATAAAATGCACCGATCAGGCATAACATTATGACCACCTGCCTAATATCATGTTGGTCCCCCTTTTGCAAAATAGTCCTGACCTGTCAAGCATTACAGCAATATCAGGTACAGGAGCTCATCTGTTGGATCTCTTAGCTTTCGCTCCCCACGTGCCCATGACCCTGTTGCTGGTTCACCACTGTTCCTTCCTTGGACCACTTTTGATCGATACTGACCACTGCAGACTGGAAACACCCAACAAGAACTGCACTTTTGGAGATGCTTTGACCCAGTCGTTTAGACATCACAATTTGGCCCCCAAACTCGCTCAAATCCTTATGCTTGCCCATTTTTCCTGCTTTTAACACGTCAACTTTGAGGACAAAACGCTCACATGCTGTCTAATATATACCACCCACTAACGGGTGCCATGATGAAGAGATAATAAGTGTTATTTACTTTACCGCTCATAATGTTATAATGTCATAACGGTATGCCTGGTCGGTGTATATTAAAGATGTTTAAAGCTAACAAATCATGCTTTGGTTACGACAGTAGCTAATAGCAGACTGGAATAACAGTCGAGTTGCAAATTCATTTTATAAGCAAGTCACATACTTGCATATTTACCCACTTGTGCTTACTCATATAAAGAAATAAACTTACAAGAACTTCCCAGTATGTCCCGCATTATTCCTGCATTATCACTGCGTCTAATGACTTGCTAATAACAATAAAGTAATGACAGAAATCTTAATTTCTATTCACGTCCACATATTCAGCTTGCTCGAGCAGCTCTAAGGATCTAAGGATCAGGTACTGCTATATTCCTATGTTACGTATTTCCTCTAGCATGATCCTTTTCGTCTGTTCATCAGCTGCATGTAGACTGTAAATATATATGAGGTGTTAATAGCTGATAAAGGAAGTATCAGTTAGCAGTGTTCTTAACACTGACTTAATAAACAGTAAATGCATATCACAAAGTAGTTATTAGTTCTTAACGACTTTTTTGTAAAAAAGAATTGCATGATTGGGTGCGGCAGACACATCATACATCTTTATTTTACTTATAGTTACACTTAACGGTGTGGAACGTCTGTAATGCAAGTTTGTTCCCATCATCATGTACATTATAACATCTACAAACTGCTTCACACCAGCCTCTTTTTTCTCCTCCAGATAATAAGACAACGTTTTGCTGTTGTTAGTCAAAGCCGCTGTCATTGAAAACAAACATCTTATACATGATTGTATTTCGAGTTCGACTTCACTGTCACGTCATTATGCTAAATAATTTGTTACCAATTAGTAATTTATCTTGACTACAGCGTGAGTATGGTCATGATAGGTCCGAAGGTAGGAGGAAATCCACAGGGATGTGAGGAGAACATGTGAAACCCCACACGGGTAGAGCTCAGGATCGAAGTGTGAAGCTGTGATGGCGCAGCTCGAGCCGCTGCGCCACGTCGCTTACCCGACTCATTAACAAAACGAACGGTGAATTATTAATATGCAACCTTTAATGTTGAACGTTAGCAATCGGCTCACTATGATGACGCTAAACCTGCACAAAGGCTAATCAATGAACACCTCACCATCTCCGCGACACCGTTTTCTGTTGTTTTCATTTATTTTATTTACAATCTGTCATATTTTTAATATGACTAATCTATTTTTTAGCACTCGATGGACTTTTGAATTGGCATTCACAGGAGGAATCGAAAAGGAATTTCTCAGGAATTTCTGGGAAAAAAAAAAACACACAATTCACAACTGGCTAACTCAGTCGCTCTCATTTTCCTCCGTGTCTGAGCTGTTTATCATACTGCCTCGTTTCCTTTCCTGCCATTAAGAAAAAAAGTCGGTGCCAAGTGAAATTGGAGGGCGCCGTTAAACTACCATTATGCTTATCTCCAGAATGCCCTTTACCGAACGCCACATGGACCCAAAGCGTTCTGTCATTTCAACAGACGAATGCATCTGCTACAGTTAGCTAACTGACTAATTAGTCTAATGAAGTCACTTGCCAATTCGTTAGTAGGCAAACACAGCGGCCTCAGCGGAATTACAAGGCCTGTAATAAATTGTTGGAGTTAAGGGATTAAGGGAATCATGTGCATTATGTAAACTCAGACACAGTGTTTTTAAGTCATAACATACACGTATATACAGCATGGACTGTATTAAATAATAATATTTATTCATCAAAATTAAACAAAGGGCAGGACAGTGAGAGAAAAACACGAATTTTGAAAATCCCATTCCACATTTAGTCCCCATTTACATTTAAGGCATTAGGCAGACGCCCTTATCCACAGCAACTTACAGCTGAGCAGTTGAGGGTTAAGGGCCTCAAGGGCCCAATATGGGATTTAAACTTGTAACCTTCCGATTCATAGTCCAATCTCCTAACCATTGAGTTGATATACCTCCATTTGCTATAATAACCTCCACTCTTCTGGGAAGATTCCACTGGGTTTTGGAGTGTGTTTGTGGAGATTTGTGCTCATTCAGCCAAGTTTAGTAAAGTCAGGTAATGTAGCATTTCAATTCATTGCAAAGGTATTCAGTAGAGTTGGTAACAGTTTGGAGAAAAACCTCATAAGGCTGGAAAAGTCAACTCTCCCAATACTTTTGTTAAAATAGTGTATATAGATCGATTTAACACCAGAGCTGTCGCAGTTAAGTGTATTATCAGGTCAACAAAGTATCATTTTAATTAAGTGTAACATTGCTGAGTGTTTCTCAGAGATGGCAAAAGTACACACGTCCTTCACTTAAGTAGAAGTACAGATGCTCATGTTTTAAAGGACAAAGTAAAAGTTAAAATAAAGAAATGTGGGGATTTTGAGGAAGTAGCCACATGTTTTAGTGTCATGCTGGTAACTAGACCTGACACTAAATTAATATATGAATACATAAAAATTTAACATTTTGTTATGTAATTAATGTATCCAGGCTGAACATCCACCATATAGAACACAAGCAGAGAAAAAAAAGATGATGATCAGGTGATCATGAATCAGGAGCTGTTCTACGTCATGTTTACATCGCTGAATTCCTCTGTCTCATCCACGTTAGCCCCATATTTCTTGTTGCCTTCTGCCGCGCTCGTTGTTAGCATCATAATCCAGCGTCTCTGGTGCGTGAAAGCCATGAAATGATACAACAGTGGTAGATTGAAAAAGCCACGCAATGCCAAGAAACAGGTTGCTGGGTTAATAACGGTGTGCGATAAGAAATTAAAATATTGATAATTTCACCAAATAGATTAAAACTAATGTAAAGAGCCGGGTTTAAAAATGCAAGAAGTAAAAACAGATATTTGAGTAAAAACTAATTAATAAAAGTGAAAGGTTACAGTGAAGTAATGTACTGATACCAGAAAAATCAGCAATAAACAGCAATAAAGTATTTGTACTTCATTACTTCCCATCTCTAGCTCATCTAAATTAAGCCCACTGGCTGAAAAAATATGTTTATTTATATAATAAATGACTGAATAATTTAATTATTATTTAATTTGACCCGTTCTTGTGCATTCCTTCTGAGCAAAACACACAGATACGCAAACACACACTCCAGTAGGCGGCTGATTCAGTGTGTTGTCACTCAGCGGATGTTCTGGAAGTCCTCCTGTGCGAGGACATCTGCGACACTAATAAACCATAATGCTGACAAATTGGTAGCGTCCGATCACACACACACACACACACACACATGCACAGTCTCCCAAAACAAGCCATCACCATCATACAAACATGTATGTTAAGGAGGGCAAAAAGGACAGAGTGTGTGTGTGTGTGTGTGTGTGTGTGTGTGTGTGTGTGTGTGTGTGTGTGTGTGTGTGTGTTAACCTGTCCAGCTCTACACACAAAAAGTAGCAGAGCAAATGTCTGCCTTTATTCCTTCACTGAACAAATATCAGTTTTTATGGCTTAGTAGTACAAAATCTGATATTTAAAAAAAATCCATTATAATACTTTAATACAGGGGTCTTCATTGTCTTTCAGGTCAAGGACCCCTTAGGCGATAGAGATATGGGGCAGGGACCCCCTGAAACAAAATGTGTCAAACACAGAAACTGATCTTAATAGAAACCAATCATATTACGGCAGTTTTTTATGTTAAGAAGATTAGAATTGTGTCGTTGTTGCATCATTGTCGGTATATTTTTGTATAATTTCACATCTTTTAAAAAGATTTATGCATCAAAACAAACATATATTTTGCAATTAAAAGTTATTGAGCTGTTCATAGGTGACTTTTAATTAAATAGATTTGCAGTTTCATACATTTTCCTTTTAATGTCAGGTGGACAATTAATTGAATGTAATAATTATAATATTTTTAAAATTAAATATTTTTACCTTTCAAGCCATGTTTATTGTTTTTTAACAAAATAATATTTGTGATTTAACATTAATTAGCGGACCCCCTGCACCGCCGCAGACCTCCGGTTGGAGACCCATGCTTTAATACATAATACTACATAAGTTAAGTCAAGTCAAGTTTATTTCTATAGAACTTTTCACAACAGACATTGTCTCAAAGCAGCTGTACAGAAATCAACAGTTAAGGTAAATGGTGTGCATTTATCCCTGATGAGCAGCTGTGGCGACTGTGGCAAGAAAAACGTCCCTTAGATGTTATGAGGAAGAAACCTTGAGAGGAACCAGACTCAAAAGGGGAACCCATCCTCATTTGGGTGACATCAAGAGTTTGATCATAAATACAGAACACTGGAGAGTGAGAACTAACATGAGTACTGGAGTATAAGATTATAAGTAAATGTTCTTTCTACAGTCTTTGGTATAAAAGTAGGAGCTACTGAGCTCAACATAAAAAATGGTAAATCCAACAATAACCATTCCCTGTATCGAATCAGGTTAAGCAACATTACCTTTCATTGTAATATCAGTTGCACCGAAGTGGAAAAGCTTCAGACGAAGTGAAGCGGGTGCAAACTTTTGACCTCCTACAAAATCCACTTCAGGATATACCTCGCACCACAAACACAAACTCAAACACACACTTCAGCTACACAACCTTAAGGTAAAGGTGACAGCATGTCGGTGTCCACGTTCTGAGCCAGCGGTGAATTTGTGGCTCAGTTCGATATACCTTTTTTTTTTTTTTTTTGATCTGGGCCTCATGACAACACCGGGCGAGGTGAAGAAAAAAGCTGACACTCTCAAATTGCCTTGTCAATCATCGGAGTCATCCTTATACTGATGAAATGGATGGTGAGAGGGAACGGGAAAGAGAGAGAAGGGTGGCGTAAGGAGAATGTAAGAGCAGAGCAGAAAGAGACGGAGTGAATTGCAAATTAACCTTGAAGGAAGCACGAGTTCAGTGTGGAGGTCAAATTTCGGACTTTTAGCATTATATAGATTATATTTTCTAGCTTCGAATCTACGATTATAAATAAATCATGTTGTAGTGAGTCTAATAGCAAGATGTTTTCTATCATTTTCCCAAGCGCTTCATGATCAGAAGTCAATACGTTCCTGCAAAACCGATCATAATGCTTTCTGCTTAGAGAACATTACAGAGAAAACATCTGAGGAAACAGCTTTAATGACTGAGTTTACTTTCAGAAACAAAAAGCTAAATCCAGCTCCCAAAAGGCTCTGTGGAACCCAGTAAAAAAAAAAAGAAAAGAGCTTGCTTTACACTTTCACATGGACCTTATTTTAGAAAGTTAAAACCATTCAATATTAAAAGAAGCCTTGAGGAGCCCTTTCATTCGAACCTGGATGTCAGGTGTGCATCTGTGGACACGTTAGAAAACTGGCCACAGGTTTATCTTTGGAGTGATCATTTTTGGTCAAATGGCTGTAATTAATAATACATAATTATAGGTGGTATTAAAAAGCTTTGATACAAGTTTTGTAACACACCACCAGATGGCGACAGAAAGCTGCACGCACAGTCACAGGGAGCACCGACCTGCATAAGTCAATGTGCTAGAAGACATCATCCTGTGTACATCGGGACGGGTGCGATTCTGACCACGCATTACCACGTCTGCTATTCTGACCATGTGAAACAACAGGATCTCACTTTCGCACTCACCCTACCCGCCAGATTTGCCTCCTGCAGACTTCGCCCTCTACCAGAAGAAGGAGAGGTCGAAGTTTTGACACCAGTGCGGAGATCGAGCGAAAAATAGCAGAAGGGGCTTGACACGCTTCGAAAAGAAAACTTCCAGAACACATTCCAGAAGTGGCAGGAACGCTGGGAGCGCTGAATCGCTGTGCAAGGGGACTATTTTAGAGGTGACAGTGGGTGAACCTAGTGCAACACAATTGTGCATAGCGCAACACAATAAAGTGCTTTCATGTAAACATAGCTAGTCTTGAATCTTTTTGATACCACCGTGTAATGTGCTATTTAATGACACCAAAGAGGTGCCATGCTTTTCTCACCAAACGTGAATCAAATTCACCCGGCTAGAAAGACAAGACCACAAACTAGATCAGATTTCCTTGATGTAGCAAGTAGGTGACTAGCTCCTAAAACAATAGAAAATCAACCCTGAATACACAACCACAAACAGGCTGGACTATAGGTGCTGCGTTCATGCTTCATCCATTTGATACGAACAAGATTAATATCAGGAAAGAATGGGGAGGCACTGAAAAGAATGAATTAATGAGAAGAGAAAAAGGTATTAGAGGAGAGAATAAAGCGAGGGGTGAGAGGAAAACAGAGCAGGTGATGTGTGAGTGTGTGTGTGAGAGGGGTGTATTGTAGCAGGGAAAAAAGCTCTTCAGCATATGTAACATTGTCAGGTTTTACATGCACATATACACATACACAAACTTTGACCAATTATTGAACATACCTCTGAGCAAAATAGTTTGACCTCTACAAACAGCTACAGTTTATGTGATTTAATACACACCAACACACACACACACACACACACACACACACACACACACACACACAGACACACACACACGGACCTGTACGTTTCTGGCCCTACATCTTAGCGAGTCACTGCACCAAAAACCTTCACACTGCCTTTTTCTTTCTTTCTCTCTCTCATACACACATTCACACACAAACACACACCATCACAAAAGGGCTTTTTTCAATTTGCACTTTGTACAGACAATATATGTGTAAACTCTGTATTTTCGCCTTCAAATGCTTTTTTTTTTTGTACAGAAAACGAAAGGAAAAAAAGATATAATTTTCCTCGTTCACATTTATTACACCTGCGACCCATTTGACATAAGACACATGTCTCAATCACTTTGCAAGTGTAACAGACGTGTGAAAACATCAGCAGGTCTTGTAAACACCTGACGACTGAATTGCAGACAGAAATAATGTTGGGTTCTGGGTGTTTTTTTTTATTTAACATCAGAGTTCCTAGAGCGAGCGTATGACGTTCTATGCTGTGAAAAAGTATGTGCCACCTTCCTGATTTTTTTTTTTTTTATAAATTTGTCACACTTAAATGATTCAGATCATTAAGCAAATTTAAATATTACACAAAGACAACAGCATGATACATCTCACTTTTTCTGTTTTATCATCTGTTCTTGAATTTCTTTAGACACATCGTGGCATGATGTGTTGAGATCTTTTTGCGTGCTTCGCTGCGTCAGACAGGTTCTAAGTGATCTCTTTATTCAGCAGGTCTCTGGCAGCAATCAGGCCTGGGTATGGCAAGTGAATTTAAAATAAGATATACCTTTATTCGTCCCACAGTGGGAAAATTTCTCCATTTCTTTAACTCAGCTTTTCAAAAAAAATAAATGTGGTTAATCACAGTTCATTCATGATTTAGCAAGGGATGAGTGAGGAATTGTTTTTTTCCACATGGAGCCAGGTAGGTTTGAACACCTTTTTTCCTTACACAGAATCATCATTTAAAAACTGCATTTTGTTTTTATTAAGGTTATCTTTGTGTAATATTAAATCAACTGAATGATCTGTGTGACAAAAATGCAAAAAAAAAAAACCAAAAAAACAATAAAAAGTAGTTGCTGCAGTGTTTCCACAGAATCCAGTTAGCTACGAAGCTAATATAGATATCTAATATTTGCTAATAAATTGGACTTCCTAACTAAGATAAAAATCCTTTGAGCAACGCTAGAAATGAATGTGAAAATTGACTTGTGGCAGAAAGACTTCAAAGGATTCACACTTATATATAATGAGTATGTTAACCGTCTGGGTCTCAATTATGTATGTCTGTGGTTGAATGGATTGTATTGTATTGTATTGTATTGTATTGTGTGCGTGTGTGTGTGTGTGTGTGTGTTTGTGTGTGTGTGTGTGTGTGTGTGTTCGCGCTTAACTTACCCACTGGAGTATTTTCATAAATGAGCAGGTATGACTGGAAGAAGTAGTTCTGGAACCGAGGAGGTTGGTTAAAAGCTATGGGAGGAAAGGGACAGATATTAACAAAGCAGACAGTAGACACATGCATACACACACACACACACACACACACACACACACACACACACACACACACACACACACACAAACACACGCACATGCACTGGGGCATCCATGTTTTGCGAGACATCAGATAAGAAGCACCAAAGAGCAGCGCAAATCGATCTGACGTGCCAGAAATAAAGACCTGTGAGATGCCAGCCCATTAACTTCATCTCACTAATCAATATCATTACAAAGTGTTAAAGTGTGTGTGTGTGTGTGTGTGTGTGTGTGTGTGTGTGTGTGTGTGTGTGTGTGTGTGTGTGTGTGAGACCATGGTGGTTATTTGCCTATCTGTGTCATTAAAGCAGACTTCTGTATATTCTGAGCATTAATCTTACATCATAAAGCAGATACACAATTACCTCCCTCACACACACACACACACACACACACACACACACACACACGCACACACACACACACACACACACACACACACACACACACACACAATCAAATGCAAAAAATGTGCCTGTCTTTAAGCCGATTCTTCATATAGTATATGAAGAAAAATACACATAATTTATACTCCTGGATCACAATGTTGATATATTCTTTTATGTTTTAATGTTTGGGGGAACTTTTCTCACTTATCTTGTTATCTATCCAGTGTTCGAATCATATTTTTTATTAATATAACCTAATGTATTAAGAAATACCCAGCTATACGCGGTCATACGATTATACGAGGGTTACATGAGGTTATATGAGGTTAAAAGAAAACGAGTATTTAGCCTGCATTACAGTTAGCTGTAAAAAAAATTATAAACATATTAAACATTTCAAGAACTTAACATCAATTTAGGTGTCTTTTGAATATTCATGAAAACTCCCTCTTAGAAATGTGGGCAAATTAGCTTCCATTAGCCAGCAAACTAGCATAGTCATTAATTATTAACCATAAGCGAGACAAGCTCACGTTAGCTTTGTTAACTTTGAATATTATGAATACAAGTGAACGTGAATGACAAGTCTCCTTAAAATATCTTATTTAAATGTATCCGACTACCATAAACTAGCTAAAAACTAAGAAAAATTTAAAAGTTGGCTTCTTATAAAATAATTAATTTTACTTGGCGGGTCTAAAAATCATGTCATCAGTTTGGTTCAGTAAAAAATCGATTACTATGCATTAAAATCCTGTCAGTCTCGCTTATTTTTTAGCAAGCTAGCATTAGTGATAGTTTATACAACCTTTAGATAAAACTCTTCTCACATTATACACAAGAAATAAAGTTTATTATTAATTAAAAAATTCTCATCAGTTCACCTTTGCTATTTAATGTTAGTAGTGAAGTTTATTAACCTGAAGAAATAAGATTTGAATCCTTTTTCAAAATCCTGGCATGTTACCTTATTTTTTCTGGTTAGCATTAGCAATAAAGTTAATAACCGCTCAGAAATCCTGTCAGGTTAGCTAGCTGGCTAAAAAAAACAAACCATAAACCACATGCTAACATAATGCTTGGTAGAACACGTCCATTGAGGACTTAAATGCTGTGAGCTTCAGACAGAATTGATGATCTCCTGAGTGTGTGATCTGCGATTCAGGAGATAAGCTGTTTTGTCAGGAAGATCAGCCAAAGATGTGGAAGCACTTTGATTTGTGTGTGTGTGGTGAGGTACCATTTAATGCAGAGGGATGTGAATAAACACAGACAGAAAAATGAGGCAGACGGCACGGCTCCACACTTAAGCATGCTAACTAGAACCGATAGCACGTCTCGTTTCACTAATTAGCAATTAGATTCCCAGTCGAAAACATTACACTGGTTTCTAAGGCACTGTTCTGCTCTGCGTATAATAATTAATTATAATTCATTGTTATAGATATTTAGAGCGTGAAGACAGCTCATGCTGTTTATTAGAACCTATTCTATTTAGCTTCTGGGAGGCTTTTAGCTGAACTCAAGTGCTACGAGAGGTAGTTAAGAGCCCTCATATTTAATCTCGTCACTCCCTGTTCCTGTCCATCCCTGAATCTTTTTATCCCTGGATCTTTCCATCCCTTCATGGACTCATCACTTCATATTAAGCCGCACTCATGCAGACTTGCTAATTCAGTCTCACATCGTTTCCCTCAAAGCCTTCATCTTCTATCTCTACTTCTTTCTTTCTCTTAACTTTTCCATGCTTAAAATTTAGCTAATGTTCTATCACATTGAATTTTCCCTTCTTTTTCTCATTTCATTTCTCTTCAATCTATCACTCTTTCACTTTTTTAATCTCTCTCTTTCTAATTATATTACTATCTCTAACTTTCCCATTCTTTCTTTTAATCGATGAGCTTCTCTGTTGCACTTTCATGAACTCCAGCTCCTTTTTTTTCAATCATTCTCTTTCAGTGTTTCTCTTGCACTCATTTAATTGTTCTTCTTGCATTCTCTCATTATTTTCCTTTATGTTTTTTATACTTGTATTGCTCGCCTTCTCTCTTATCACTGTTGGCCCCGTCTCATTCTTCTCCTCTGTCCATCTTTCTGCCTCTTTCTCGTTATGTTTTAGTCCAATTCTTTCTCTTTCTCCTACCGTCTTCCATCCCTCATCGTTGTAAATGGCATAAATATAGTGTACTTCTCATCTCCTCTCTCTCATTTTGTCGTTTGCTCTCATTTCTCTTCCTCGTTCTCTTCTGCTCTCCGTCCACCTATGCCCTCTCTGTTTTATTCTTCTCATCCCTTGTCCTCTCTTATTCTTTTTTTCTCTTTCTTTTTTTTTTATTACAATTCTTTTCACTTCTACCCCCCATCGCTCTCTCTCTCTCTCTCTCTCTCTCTCTCTCTCTTTATCCCACTCTCTCCCTGTTTCTCATTGATGTCGAGTCATTATGCTTGGTGTGTTCATGCATGCAGCGAACAGGACATCTCTAATTTTCTCTCGTTTTCTTCGTGGGGCCACAGAGCCTTCAACAATCACTTAGCGATAATAACCATGAAAACGCTGCTCCAATAGGATCAGCCACGGCTATTAGTTCTGAGATGGTAAGTGAGAGAGAGAGAGAGAGAGAGAGAGAGAGAGAGAGAGAGAGAGAGTTAGAGAGAGGGTTAGAAGCAGAAGTAAAGGTGGGGAAGACAGGTGGAGAAAATAAGAGCATTCAGCACGTTTTGAAGTCGTGGTTGCATGGTGTTGAAAACTCAGCATGACTGGAGATGTCTAACACACACACACACACACACACACACACACACACAAAGATAGAGCAAGAGGACTAGCTGCTGATCTAGCAGAAGAGTGAAGAGTGACAGGCTGGTGGGAAATCTTGATTGAGCGGGTGAGACAGGATGAGAGGACGACAGGTGGAAAAGCAGATAGGTAATGAGACATTGCCGGGACAAATAAAAGAGCCGAGCTCAAGAGAAAGAGGATGAATAAAAACGGACAAGCCGAGGCAAACCGAGTTAATGCGAGTCCACTTTGAACTTCGGTGTGTGTGTATGTGTATGTGTGTGTGTGTGTGTGTGTGTGTGTATGTGTGTTCTACCTTCACTGAGTGCTTGTAGGAGGAAGGAAGAGAGCAGCAGCTTGGCCACCGTCATCCTGCCACCGGAACCGTCAATCCACATCACCTGCAGCTACTACACAATACACATACACACACACACACACACAAAGTAAAATATTTATTAAATCGCTAATTTTACAGTGATGCTGCAATGAGTCATTCGAGGTGTTCTGAGTGGCATGCACGCCATAAAAGCAGAAGAACTTCAATGGAAGATGACAAGATGCACCTCAAATCCCAGAAGGTGCTTTGGCATGTTTCGAAAAGAAGAATTCCAGGACACATTCCAGAAGTGATACCACCCCGTATGCATCCAGTGCCTTTTTCCTTCTAAAAAAAAAATTCAACACAATCATGGTTGTAAGTAATTACTTGGAGGAGTGAATCTTTTTTAACACTGATTCACTGATGCAAGTTACAACAACCAAATGACTAAACTGTAACTGTATTATATAAGCAAAAGTTTGTGAACACCTGACCATACAATTTATTCGGCCTCCAATTTCTATTACAATAACCTCCGATCTTCCACAAAGACGTTCCAATAGATTTTGAAGTTTGATTATGGAGATTTCTGCTCTCTCATCCACAAGGGCATTAGAAAAATCATGTACTGATGTAGTTGTTTGAGGAGTCAGTACTCCAATTCATCCCAAAAGTGTTCACAAGTTCAAAGCGCTACAATAGGAGATCTTTCACACTTCCAAACCATGTCAATAATATCTTCATTGAGTTTGCTTTGTGCACAGGGGCACTGACATGCTGGGACAGGTTTGACTCTCCAAGTTCAAGTGACGGGGAAAAAAAAGACATTTACAGAAATCATATAAGCACAGACAGGTTTCCAAAACTCGTGCTTTTTTATTATTCTTGGCAACAGCGTTACGGGTCAGTCAAAGAAACTTAGAAATGAGCATCAGAAAATAATGAGGACATATTCCTCGTCTTGCACACACGCAGTAATAGCGGAAAAATGCGGCGGCAGGCTATTCCCAAAATACCGCTATGCTCCTAAAGGAAGCGCAACATATTTCACCCGTTACACCGTGTAACAGACACTGTCTTTCATTAAAGCCTGTGTAAAGTTCATTAGTTTCAATGTAGACACCTGCGGCTTATAGACAGGTGCGGCTTATTGATGTTTAAAATAAAAATCTTTGTCAAATTCAGTGGGTGCGGCTTATATATGGGTGCGCTTTATAGTCCGGAAATTACGGTAAATGATTTGGTCACATTCGCTGAATGTCTGTAAGTGGATCTTGGTTAATAAGTGATGGAACATGGCTAGATTTTTCAGGACCTTTTTTTAAACATTAGAGTAATTAGGTGACATCAGCCAAGAGTTTCAATTACAGTCTTGTGTATTTAATTCAGCTCATTCAAAGGGAAATCATTGTAAGAGAAATTAATGATGTGTAATGCCACTGAGTGCACCCCATGTTGTAATCAGGGTAATCAGTGACTGTGTGTGTGTGTATGTGTATATTAACCGAGGATGCTACATGAGGGGACAGTGTGTAGGGTATTTTAAAGTGTCCACTATAATGCACTTGGTAATGTTAGAAGATCATAAGAGGTGTTTGTTGATAAAGTAGGATATCAGATAACAGTGCACTCTATGACTCATTGCTAAATGTTTCAGCTGTTGCTTGCAACTAATTAACACTTAATGAATAGTTGAATAATATATACATTATACATAGACGATTGCTCATTAACGTCTAACATTCCCAGAAAACGAATAAAATGAACTGCAAATTACTTACTGCTGTTTTTTCCCCATTATTGCATATTGAGAATTGTTTCGATAAAGTTATTTTTAATTATGTTCATTGAATAGTTAAAGCCATGGTTCTCAAAGTAGGAGCCGAAGACCTTCAGGGATTTGTGATTAGAGGTCGACCGATTGTGGATTCTACAGATACCGATAGCTATGTTTGATTGTGCTTGCCGATAACCGATTAAATCGACCGATTAAAAAATTTCATGTAAAATAGTACTGAAATTTATTACAAAAATAAAAAACTATAGTGAATCATGAACATGTGCTAAATAAAAAATAAAATGATCACAAATGCTGAGCTTATAAAACTCGGAGCTACTAACCATATAGACTGTTTAAGACTGCAGAAAGAACATTACTTATAATCTTATACTCCAGTAATCATGTTAGTTCTCACTCTCCAGTGTTCTGTATTGTTGAAAGATTTATGATCAAACTCTTGATGTCACCCAGATGAGGATGGGTTCCCCTTTTGAGTCTGGTTCCTCTCAAGGTTTCTTCCTCATAACATCTAAGGGAGTTTTTCCTTGCCACAGTCGCCACGGCTTGCTCATCAGGGACAAATGCACACCATTCACCATCACTGTTGATTTGTGTAAAGCTGCTTTGAGACAATGTCTGTTGTGAAAAGCGCTATACAAATAAACTTGACTTGACTTGACTTAAAATACATGTGAATATATTAATTAATAAATATAATTATATTAATCAAATAATGAGCTCTTCGTGCAGCGCACAGTTTCACGTAAAAACAAACAGCACATGGCATCAGTGATTCGCCTCTAGGGGGCGCTCTTGTAATGACAGCGTACCGGATGGCAGAAAATAACGGTACGAATTTTTGCCGATAGCCGGTAGTTTCAACAATTAACTTTTAGTGCCAACTAATCGGCAAAACCGATATATCGGTCGACCTCTATATGTGATGTACTGTATAGTCACAATGAACACACTTGCATATTACTATAAATAACATTATGAGTATTAATTAATATCCATGAATGCAAGAAAGAAAAGAAAGTTGTCTGTGAAATCTCGGTTACTACGCATTTGTCCTTTAGATTTAAAAAGCAATTCCACAAAATCTCACAGCCATGTGGCATATTGTAAAAGAGAAGCTCGAAGGCTTAACGCTCGGCGTCGGGGTATGTTTTCGTAACGGAGCGTGATAATCCTATTCAGAGCTGTAATGAGTGTGTAAGGTGGGATCTCTGACACTTAATCAGCCACTCAAGCTGAGGCTAAAAGGTCTTCTAGAAAAGACGTAAAGCGAGGCGGCGGACTACATTTACTATGCGACAGGTGTGGGGAAGTGCTGAACTCCGCGTGCCAAACATGCAGCAGATGACTCAGTAAAAGAGCCATAGGTGGAACACGATCCTCACTGTCCACAGGCTGATTCATTATTTAGAGTTTACTCGATCCCCGGCTTGCAACGCGTTCAGAGTGCAGCGCATTCCACTGCTCATATTCTCACACAAGGAGTGTTTGTAGTGCATGAGACGAATATAAAACAATGTATACACCACAGACACAGTATATACTGTACCGTACATCTTCATTGAAAACAGCTACGAATAAAAGTCGCAACAAAAGGGCCGAATCAAAATTTAGTTTGCTGGATATTGGCTAGACATTCACAATCTCAATGTTGTTGGCTTTTAAATAGAGACTGTAAGCAAAAGCTTTGCTTTGTTTAACGTACTGAAACGCATATTTTTCGCATATATTTTTGTTTTGGCCTTCCGTCCACACCAATGTGGATAAATTCGAAAAACGCTTTTTTCACGTGGCAACGTGGTCTGTGAAAACGTAGACTTTCTCAGACGATGACTGACATGACAACAATCATTTTTAGTCATTGGCTCGATGTTTCAAAGAGCCGGAAAGTAAATAAACGGCAGGAACTGTTGCAGGTTTCTCATGCGAAGTACAGGGATGTAAACATTTTCAGACGTTTCAGTGTGGATCAGCCACTTTTGGGAAACAACTGAAATTGAAAGTGCGGAGAGCTTTAAATCAAAAACCCAGTTTTCAAATCTTATCGTAGACGAAGACTAAAGCAACGATGCGGCGACAGAAAGCTTGGTCTTAGGCTCATGGAATCATTCTTTGTGTTTGAAGTGTCTGAAATATTCCTTGATTTGAATTTAGGTTTTTACCCTTAAATTGGGTTTCTAATGAATTTGTGGGGAAAAGAACATTAGTGTTGGTTTATTTTTTGTTAGGCTTTTTCACGTTTTTTTACAAATATTATTTCTAATATACATTTGGGCTTAAGTCTTTAATCTATAATATCTGTACTCACTTTCACGCATAAATAACACACGAATATTTGTTTTAAAAAAATTTATCTCTACTTGGCATACAATTACAATTATATTTGCAGATTATCCGCAGAAAAACATACCCGCTATGTAACAAGCTCAAGGAGTTGTGTTGGATGTCAGTGCTTGATGTGGATTTGAGCTACATTCCTGGCAATGAATTGAGGAGTACATTTGTGTTTGTGTGTTTGCGTATTTGTGTGCGTTTGTGTATTTGTGTGTGCTTGTGTGAGAGGGAGAAAGGATGATAAAAAAGAGAGAGGCATTTGTTTTCATTTGCACCATGGTATTTCTTGGGTGTGATAATGAATGAAGAGCTGCATGCTACACTTATTGCCACACACACAAATACACACACACTGAATCTCATTCTGCGGCATGTCAAATTCACCTTTGCCAGAAAACAGCATGAGCAATTTCTAAGAATACTTCCGATTTTTTATACAACTGAACCAGGATTAAAGTTCTCTCTCCCCGCCTACTAACTGGTCATATGTACTGGAAGATCGTCTGTAATTTCTGAAATAGACGCTCCGCACGGATCCTTTTCATAGGTAGCAGGCAAAAAAACGAATGCGCCAAATGCAGGCTCGCTGTTTGTGTTGCGAAAAAGGTGGCAGAGCTGACGCTGGCAAGTTGACAGATAGAGTTAGCGTTAGTCTCAATCAGAAAGACGAGCTGTCGCTCGGTGGAAGGTGTAGGAATGACAGAGACGCAGAACCCTTCAGTATACTGCAACAGGCGATCTTGTAGTACGTCCTCTTTAGTTTGACAGCTTTTCACCTGCTTTTTGCTGATGTATTGATGACGACAAAGCGGAAGCCAGTCTCAATGCGGGACCTTAAACACACATGTATACCATGCATTTGCACATGTCTCATGAGCGGACAAAATAGATTAAAAAGTAGCTGTGTGGCAGTGTGTGTGTGTGTGTGTGTGTGTGTGTGAGTGTGTGTGTGTGTGTGTGTGTTTATTAATTTGCTATATTATCCTATAATGCCATTCAACTTCCATTTAACTCCCTCATCTATACTCCACTCAACAGATCAGCTTCACTGTGTTACGTAACACACAGACACAGACGGCTGCACGTGCAAATGAGGTCATCGTTAGTCTTTTAAACATGCAGAACGATCCAAATCGTCAGGTAAGTATCGTGGTCTGAAGATCAGGTGATGAACAAAAAGAGTCACAAGGGGCCCAGATACCAAACGTTAACTAGGTTCAGCACGGCTTGTTAAGTCTTTTTTGGAACAGATTCCATAGAACAATACTTCATAGTGTAGTGCACAGGAGGTGCCTTATTACTATCTGGGAGACGTGGAGCTCTGAAATGTGTGCGTTTCTAGTGAGTTTCTATTTGTGTCGGCCCTATTGGACGGCCATGGTGTTAGGAATTTTAATTTAATTCTAATATAGTGGTGTTTAATTCTAATCAGCAAAACCCTGAAGTAAAAGAATTTCCCTGATTTTACTATTTTGTTTATGAGAAATCAAACACAAACTCTCCAGTGTGAAAACCGTGATATATTACATCATTACATTTACTCCATAAATGGAAACTATAAGTTACTATATCCTTTGCTTTGTGTCCATTGAGCTCTGGGTTTTTACTAATTTTTAAGTGTTATTTAAAAGAATAATAATTAAAAAAAATACCACACACACATACACATTTGTGCAACCGAATAAGATCATTAGCATACACTAATAAGGCAGACTCTAATCCAAACACAGAGCTGAGCAGCAGAGGGTTAGGGGTCTTGCTCAGGGGCATAACTGACAATGAGAGGAATTTACACAACCTGGCCATGAGCACAAAGTTTTTAACTAAAGAGCTACCAGTGCTTTTGACCTCGGGGAAAAAAGCTGCTTCAAATTCTGCCTTTCTTTATTTTAGGCATAACATACTTAAACTAGCTATAACGTGCAAAGACTGAGCAGCTTTGGGAATGAAAACGTTGCTTAGGATTGTTTTTTATATACTGGAAACGCAGCGTTTTTTTATTCACTGAAAACCTAGCCTTTTGAAAACATTGTCCAAAGGTGAATACATTTGAAAACGCCATTTTTCGAAAATGATGATGCATTTTTTGTCGTGTGACATTGCCTTGCCTTTGCCTTTTTTTGACTTTTTAAAGAACCAGAAAGTAAATAAATGCCATGCATAAATGACGCAGACAGATTCCGTTTTGCTCATGCGCAGTACAGAGACGTAAGCGTTCTCAGACGTTTCAGTGTGGATAAAATTATTTAAAAATATAGTGTGTACGCAGAGTGTTTTTTGACGAAAATGTCGTTTTCAATTTTAGCTTCCTTAGTGCAGACGTAGCCTAAGCTACCTTAGATAGTTTTATTTCACTAAAAGCAAGTGTTTTATTTAGGGTTAGGGTTATTTATCTAAAACTTTTTTTTGTTTTTTTTGTTTTTTTGGATGTTAAGAACCATTAACGGGGACACCCAAATAAAGTTAAACTTTAAATTTACATTTTTTATTTACTTAAAGCACGAAAAAACGAGTCCTGTACTACAAAATTTTTGGAACATGGAACAATTTGGGCAATAGATCATAAAAATCTAAATGGAAAATAGACATAGAAGCACCGGATGCAACAAAGAGCATAGATAAAAAATAAGCATTGTGATGTGCTGATTAGTCCCATTTCTGCCTTTTTATTAGTTTCCTATAAAATCAAATGTCGAGTTTTTAATATGGGGGAGGTGGTAGCTCTGGGTTACTGATTGGAAGGTCAGGGGGTTCAAGCCCCGATATCACCAAGCTGCCACTCATGGGCCCCTGAGCAAGGCCCTTTACCCTCTGTACTCCAGGGGTGCTGTATCGTGTCCGACCCCAGCTTCCTAATATTGCTGTGATATTTAAAGAAATAATTTTACTGTGCTGAATGGTACACGTGACAAGTAAATGCATCTTTTCTATTCATTATCAATCCCATCAACTGGCATGGATTCTTAAATACTAATGACAAAAGACCAACAAGAATGGACATTCGGTGCAACCCAGATGAGGATGGGTTTCCTCTTGAGTCTGGTTCCTCTCAAGATTTCTTCCTTATGCCATCTCAGGGAGTTTTTCCTTGCCACAGTCACCACCGACTTGCTCATCAGGGACAAACTTACTCATAAAGAACATATTCACTATTAACCACCACATTATCTGTGTAAAGCTGCTTTGAGACAATGTTCATTGTTAAAAGTGCTATACAAATAAAAATGAACTAAATTGAATATAGTCTATCGTCATTTCGAAAACATTTCTTTTTGCACGTTACGTCTACGAATAATTTGATTTTAACTGCTAATTGTTCTGCCTGTGGCTGATCTGGAGTGAGTCACAATTTTCCAAAGAGACAGAGCAAAAGGTCGAGTAGCCAGTTAAGCCTGTGGTGTTTACAGGCCGAAACCCAAGTGAACAGTGGGATACAGTACTCTTTTTCCACGCTCTGTCAAAGCCAATGTTCATCACCTCACATTGTCCATTCTCTCTCTTCTATATGAGCTGTCCTTCGTTTCATCTTCTACCCATCATCCTTGATGGTTTGAGCTGGCATTTCAACAGCAATGTCTCTTCTTTCTTCTTTTCTTCACACAACGTACATAGAGCGGAGTAACATGGGTAAGGTGAGCTCAACATCTGTATTCCAAATGCACAGATTTGGCAAGAATTTCAAAATCACAAAAACGCACGGCAGCTGCAGCGAAACCACACTAATCGTACTTTTCCTTCGTATTTTCTTGCAGACGACCCCGAAATAGCATCAACCTTCAAAAGCATATTAGGGACCTGAAACCACATCATCAGTATTCCTCTACATGGGCTGTTGAACTTTTTAACTTTCAGCTATCAACATAGCCCAATTGTAATCATTTTCAATTTAGTCTACCATAAAAGCTTAATATCCTGCCAAAGCCATCTGGTTGGGGTGATGTTAGCACTCAATCAATTAATTTTTTAAACACTATCATCAGCATGAAGCTCTAAAAAAAAGTTTTAAGGACTTTTAAAGTCAGGCTTCTCTGTTTGCTGCTTCAGAATAGCGCTGAAAACGGAATGAAATCTCTCTCTTTTTCTCCTCCTCCATTTCTTTCCTCTCCTCAGAGAAGTGGATCCCTCCTAAAAACTCCCGCTTGATGTTATTGATTGCAGGAGGATTGTATTTGACAGGACTTATCCTCACTCTCTCGCTGGAATCGGCAAGAGTTTTATGTTGCCTTAACCTTGGTGAAAGACCAATCGCTTATTCGCTCCAATCGCAAACGAATTGAGACGTTTTTCTCGGGATACATTGGGGGAAAGGTGGAGTTGCTGAACGAGGGAAGACTATAGAAGCAGCAGAGATGCTTTAAGATCTTTACAGTATTTTCTGTTACACCGCAGTGCTATTAAATTCTCGATTCCGATTGGTGATTTGTTTTCTATATTGAGTGCAGGTCAGCTAGTAAGGTTTATATTTATGCACAAGAAACAGTGTGGCAGATTTTCTATATGAATGGTGTGTAATTTTTTTTTAATACGGTAAAGTTTTCTGTGAGGAGATTGGAAGGAGTCTTCCATGTCAATGCTCTGGAAGAGTAAGAGTTTTTAGACAAAGGAAAAATGTTGTGGTTTCCTCCATAACAAGAGAGAACCAAAAAGAAGCTGATGAGTAATTAAGTGTTTATAGCTGCTATAGCATATGAGATAAAAGGAAGGCATGCACCAAGACTCGTTTGTTCTTCGATCTTGGTCGTAAAATGAACTTCCCCTCGATGGCTAAAAAGCTGAGTCTTTAAATGATTACTAAATCCCACCTCTTAATAAAGTACTTAGCTTCACATTTATGGTAAGTGGCAGACACCCTTATCCAGAGCAATTTAGGATTATTTTTAATTCATACAACATAGTACCTGAGGGTTAAGGGCCTTGCTCAAGGGCCCAACAGTGGCAACTTGGTGGTGCTGGGATTTGAACTGATATACTTTAGATCAGAAGTCCAACATCTTAACCACTGAGCTACTAAGCTGTCTTCTCCATACTATATTACCTTCCTAGTAATACGGAACCCCATTAGTATAGTAATTTAGTACGTTAATACACACGTGCAAATCTTTTACCTTTTCTCATGGGACAATCCAAAGCAACAGAAGGTGAGAACATCAGGATTAATCAGGTAAGTCCTGAAGGTGCGAGAAGCTACCACAATAGAAGTGAGACTCTGAGACTGTAGGCATTTAGAAAAGTGTGTACATGTGTCTTCCGACATGCTTAATGTAGGTAGGTTTTTAGCTTTGTGAGTAGGGGTTTTGTAGAGCTGCACTGCAGGAAAGGGCAAAGGCTTATGTACAAATCCCAGATTTAACCAAATAAGGCAGTGCTTTGCAAATTTTGTTCAGAAAAAATTAAATTCATAGAATTTTGAGAGAGAGAGAGAGAGAGAGAGAGAGAGAGAGAGAGAGAGAGAGAGAGTGTGTGCAGTGTAAAATTGTGGAAGGAAATTGGACATGAAGTGTGCTGTTGGCAATTATGAGTGGATCAAGTCTTCACTCTGTGGAGAACATGGTGAGTATAAATGACTTCATCTTCACGATCTGTATATTACTTATCCAAGAATGTCCCATTAACCCAATCTGTCTTCTAATTTTATATATTATTTCACTTCTTCGTAATACTGCTTACATTTTTTATCCATCTAATATTTCATTAGCACACACATTTTATATATATTTATATATATAAATACATATATACACATCCTAAAAGAGCTGCAGTTATGGAGATGCTCTGACCCAGTCGTCTACAAAACACAATTTGGCCCTCGTCAAAACTCCCTTAAATCCTCACGCTTGCCCATTTTTTTAGCTTCTAACACATCGACTTTAAGGATAAAATGGTCATGTTATGCTTGATTGGTATATATATATAAATATAGCTTTGTGCAGGTGTGAATCCTCGTAAATAAAAAAATGAAAGCGAACCAAGATTAAGTCTAACCTACAATCACAATTAGACAATTCATGGAAACATGATAAACAAGGCTTGGACATGACAAAACCTGCACAGTAAGACTTCACAGCAAGACAACAACAACACAACATGGTGTAAATAGGCAAACTAATTAAAACTAAACACGGAACAGGTGAACACAATCAGGCAGCAGTCCACTGACAAGAGCCAACAAAATCAAAACCGTATGAAAGGAATAAACTGAGTTATACTGCTTAATGGGATCATTTGGGCAGTTCCATTAAGCAGTAAAAGAACTCAATATGGCTGTGACAATGGTTAATGTAAACCATTAGGCCAGACATTTTTATCAGCAAGGACAAACTTTTATCTTTTTGTAAAAACATTTAATGAAATGAAAACAGTTGTTAGTAACAGACTTGGAATTATACGATTTTGTAGTCGTTGGAGAAGTACATTATCGGGAAAGTATATTAACAAAGAAAAGGAAACCGAAAAATTAATTAACATCTTAAACTCCAATTACTATTACTTAATTATTTATCTTAAAGCACATTATCCCGTAAATATGATTAATTAATGAGTAACTGCAGTGAAACTAATCGGAAAAGCATTTATTATTATATTGCATTACTCATTATAATATCTAAGATACTCCTACATTTTTAATGATAAAGCTTAAATAAAGCATAATGTTCTGATTGAATACATTGACTTGTGCACAGAGGTGAAGCATTTAAATCCCTGCTGCACTGAGGAATGTGCTGGAAATGTACACCTCAGTGTATTATGCTGACATATTTATAAAACCTAATATTCTGCCTTGCTTTGCGCCCATGGTCGTGTCAGCTTTGAGCTTTGGAGGAATGAAATTCAGGGGTGATTCTGAATCAATGAGCCATCAGAAGAAAGGGGAGTTAGAGCAAAGTTTTCTCCGTCTCATAGTTCATCCCACTAAGGCTTCGGAGTTTTTTATCTTTTCTCCACCAAAATAATCTGTGAGAAGGTTGTGAATGAGGAAGAGAGAAGAGTGGAAAGAGAACAGGGCACTTTTTCACCAAATGAAAAGCTTATAAAGTCATTAAGCGAGAGGAGAAAAGTCCTGGTTAACACGTTTCCTTGACCTCAACATACAGTAGGGGGCAAAAGTCATTCCATTCAAGACCTGCTTATACTTTATCACGTAGACAACACGGTCCCGATAGTAGCGTTATATCGCTTTTAGATGCATGAAAAGTCTTCGTGTCAAACTGAAAGTCCAGTAAGATTTTACTGAGTCCTCAGAATTTCTCACCTCTAACTAGGAAAAAAAGGAAGACACTTGCTAACTTATTGGAAATTTCATAAGTTCATATGACATCAACGTGGCTGCTCACAGAGTCTGCACCGAATAAAGCATAACTTCATTTAAAATAGGGGTGTAGGAAAATATCGATACATACGAGTATCATGATATTTTGTTCGCCGATACTGTATAGATTCTCAAAAATTCAATATCAATTTTTTTTTTTATTATGCAAGATTCATTGCAGTAGTAGCAACTGTTCCTCTTATTCAAGTACACACATCATGGAGGGGTCCATGTTTTTTCCACCAAATAGTAGCTCTCTGCTTAGTAGCAGCCTAATTTCTCTTCTGCACCTGTGATGGGATGTCATGATTGGACGGACGTGAAGCTAAATTGTGAGACATCTGAGATACTGAGACGCCAGAAAAAGACATTTGTCAGATTATCTGTATGTGTTGAAGGTATTCACACTTCTATGGTGCTTCTTAAGTTGTTGGATCCTATTTGCATTATGCTACCTGATATCAGGTTTGATCACGCTCGAGTTTGACAAGATCATATCACTACACATAATCATGTTGGTCCATGTAAAGTTCGTTTAAACGTGTGCTACTGATTGTTCAGAATCCATTAGGGCACTACTATTTAAAAGCCTTGCTCAGGATGAAACTCATTGTTCCAGCTTACCAAAGGGAAAAACACAGGGTGAATTTAACACTGGCATCTCATTGCTTTTTTTTTTTGCATTTTTGTCGTTTTTCCAGTTTTCGCCGTCCTGCTGCAATGGAATGGTATTATAAGGTGGTTTCAAAAAGCTTCGAGACTAGCTCAGTTTACAAGAAAGAACTTTATTTATCTACAATATTACCTTCAAAATAGTTTGAGCTGGAATAGTTAAACCCTTTGAGCTGGAGCTTTATCTTCGAGAAGTAAGCGAAGTTTGCAGGAGCCAAATCTGCCAAGTACTGGTAGTAGTGTGGGTGCGGAAGTGAGATTATGCTGTTTCTGGTGTGAATCTCACGTGCGAGGAGAGCTCGTTGACCGAGTGCGCACGTGCTCAGAATAGCAGACGTGGTCATGCGTGTAGTCAGATTAGCATCGGTTGGTACACTGACTTGGGAAGGTCGGTGCTCCCTGTGACTGTGCACTGGCCATCTGTTAGCATGTTACAAAACCATACTTGAAACTTTTGGATACCAGAGTTTTCTCTAACTCTCTCTTAGTGTCACATTGTGACCCCCAGCCAGGATGAAATCATTACAATAAAAAGGCGGAAAATGGAAAGAACAGGTTCAGTACTGAATGGAACTGCATCCCCGTTTCTAAACAATAGCTCGAGTCGGCAGTGTTTTATGGGTAAAAATTGAGCATCTTGTGCAATTTTACCATTAGTAGTCTTAAAAATGAAAGGCTCATGTGGTTATAAAGGTTTGGAACACACACACACACACACACACACACACACACACACACACACACACATTAGAGACACACACAAACACACCTCCCCATAGCTGTCAGCCAGTACATAAATACCTACAACGAGGATTTGTCATGCCGTAAAGCCAGGAGTGAGCGGGTATTATGGTCAGACTCTCTCTGATTATTTATGAGCCGGCCCGTAATTGAACGCACTAAATCCCGTGCTTTTGAGTTCCATCAGAGCAGGAGAGGGCGTTCGCAAAGGACCTTTCACACATAACTTCCGATCTGTTCTCTCTCTCTATCGCTTCCTATAAAACTTCTACACGATGCACACGATTCACAAGGATTGCAATAAATCAGCCAGGTTGAGACAAACAGTGTCAGGAAATGTAAAGATTTCATGTGGAACACATTCTTCAGTGTTCTGCCTTGAAGAATAAAGCAGATCTAGTCGTGATCTTTCTCCATTCATCAGAAAACTTCTACTCTACACACTAACAATTTATACACTTACTGACCACTTTATTAAACACTCCCATACCTATCATTTACACTTACACAAGCTCATCTTTTCAACTCTTTTGAACCCACCTAGTTCGTAATCCATCTTTTGTCTGCGTCTATCAGTTTCTGACCGTTTCTCCGCTGTCAGCTAGATTTTTGGTGTTTGGACCAACAAACCGCCACACCGAGGTGGATAAAAAGCTCTCGACGCTGTTGTGATGCACACAAATCATCACGAGACATATCAACATCACTGCTGCACACTTTGAGCCAAAATCCACAGCAGGTGAAAGCATGCATTACTTCCGAAATGATAATCTTCCATTATTGCAAAGTTTACACACAGGCTGCAATCGTCTACTTCCACTACAACCTGAGGTAAAACTTTAATCCCTGGAAAGGGAACACAGTTTGACAAACAGCTTTAAGTTTTCCTCCGTTGGTTATATTCTCCGTTTCATTTAATATTCCTCAGGTATTTTATAAACATCTCTTAAAAATACAGCTCACATAATAAAAAATCCGGCATACGTTTTTCGGAATTGATTTTTTTTTTCTGTTTGTTGGTTTTATTGTTCAGTCAATTGTAATTTCGTCTGGGGTTTTTTTTCTGTGTATTTTCAGTTGCATTTTACTTCCTTGTTATATTTGCTTCTATCCTGCATGATTTTACTTTCACACTTCTATATTGTTTTATAAGTAATACTAAATACAAAATATACTATATGCAGCCCTGACTAAATTGCTTATACTTTGGGGAACGGATCAACTTCAAAACTGGTCAGAACTCCTACATTATAGTTCAGGAGAGAAAAAACAGCCCACATAATACCTACTTAGCAACGGTCACATGATGGCTAGAGTTCATTGACATACAAGCATGTAGCGGTGTGCGATATTGACAAAATATCTTGATATTTATTTGGATTTGATCGCTTTTATTAGATATATTGTGCTGGGACCTTAAAGGCTGCCACAGCTGACTCCTGACTCCTACAAATGCATACATCAGTTTTGATGTCTTAAAGCGTTAAATACTGATATTCGATATTCTAAAAAAAAAAATAAAAGGATTCTTTAAATGTGAAAGTCACTGTTAATCAGTGAGTCGTTGCGATTGAACCGAATCATTTAAACAGGTGATTCATTCAGGATCATCATGTTGCTCAGGTGCTGTGACTTTGAACGGAATTTATTTTTGTTGGTGAAACATAACAAAAACATGTCTAAAACGTAAGTCTCTCAAATATCACCATGGTGTTCAGTGAATCGTTGTATAAAACCAATATCACATTTGTAATCAGGCTGATTTTTGAAACGTGTACACATTTTCTGGTCGTATCTTGAATTTTGTGATCATTCTAAATGCATTTTAAAAGAATGACTCGTGCAGTGAAAGAGTGCAGTCTTACCTACTAGACGTCATCACGTAATGCATGCGTGCACTTCGCAGGTGTTTGGTTTGGTTTTCGCGATATACGCCATACCGTCAAATCGTAAATCGTAAAACAACAATTACGATATTATCGTAGACGATATATATATCGAACACCCCTACAAGCCTGTAGAGAAATACAATGGCTCACATTGTATCATTCCTGCCAATAGTTTCTAACAGACTTCACTGTATATACACTGGAATATCCTGCATATAAGTTTATATTGCATATTATATGAGTGATTTCCAATTCCAATAAGCTGTGTGTCATTTCGTAGCGGACACACACAGAGTATAAAAACGATATCCAATCCACAGCTGTGCTCAATTAGCAGCCCAATCACACATAATCACACATAATGAAGTGTGTGAGGGCTTCTGGGACATGACACTGACTTCCACTAGGTCAAAGACGTCCAAAACACCTCTCAAATGATTTATGGTCTTTCTTGACATCTGTCCATCTCTCTCTCTTACTGTCCTGACGGCTCGCCGAGATAGAAGGACAGGCCGGGCAAAAGCGCCATCTTCTAAACCACACACACACACAAACACACACACACACACACACACACCCCTCTCTCATTCCCTCCCTGTTCCAGTTGAGTGAGCTGGCTGATTTAATGACCTCATGCAGACGGGCCACAGCAAGGGGGAGATAGATCGAGAAAGAGATCAGCAGATGAAAGAGATGAATTAACCAAACAAGAGTGAGGTGTCAGGTACAGGCTTCTTCTGCAGGAGTCATTATTGTTCATGACTATTCACCATTTCGCCTCCATCATCTCTATCTGCTCTCTGTTTCCATCATTTACATGTATCTCTTCTTCTCTGCGAGTTTGGAAACGCGTCCCTGTATCTAAGATTCTGTGCTCTTTTCTTTTTCTTTTCCCTCCACCCCATGACGGAGCATTTCATTTGTGGCTGCCCTTCAAAATTCCTGCCAGAAATCCAGGCTTCATTTCAAATGATCGCTCGCTTCTCCACTCTCTCTCTCTCTCTTTGCTTGCCTCTTGAAAATCATTTTCAGAGTAGATTTGGAGGGAATCGTGATGGGAGATACTCCAACAGAGTGGGGTTTCAGGTTCAGATCAGGAAAACACACACATATTTTTGGTCTACGGCTTTGACAGTATTATGATGCAGAACTTTTGAATCATGACTTGAAATCGCTGCCTCTGCAAGCAAGACTTTTTTTATGCAACTCACACACTGGATGGCAATTTCACACCTTTTAAGCACTGAAGAGTTGACAATTAACCTGTTTTAGGCAACTTTTTCCTAAATAAGTAAAGAAATAATGCACTAACAGCTCGTGGGCGTTTAAGGGGTTAATACGGGCAATGTGCATTATTCATTTTACTATCAAACCACAATTCAGCATGGATTACCAGTTGCAATTAGAAGCTGAGAATGTATAGATAGAGAATCAGAATAAAGGTATAGAACCAGTATTATATGTTTCTTTATTAAAATAAGCACACGCACTGCACAGATGGAAATCTAATGCCTAAAGAGTAGTGCAGCTTTATGAATTAATGCTATCAGAAATGCATCTTTGGTTTGTTTTTGTTTTTTGTTTTTTTTGATTGGTTGAATGACGATGGTCCACATTTATGCTTTCTGTTTTTCAACTAAATAATAATCCTTATTTTATATATCGCCTTTCAAACGTACATCTCAAAGCCTTTTCCCAAAATGTAATAATTGGAAATAAAAATACAATTATAATAAACTAAATAAGTAAAATAAACATCACAGATATATAATAAAAAGAGGAATAAATAAACACAAAGTTTCAGCCTGTCTGATCTCAATGGGATAGAGAATTCCAAATCTTTGGTGCCCGATCACCCATTGAACGTAAATGGATCGAAGGAACGACTAAAAGACCAGAATCAGAAGAGCTGAGATCACGCCCTGGGGTGTGGAAAGTTTACTTTTTGTGACATATAATAAAGCGCCATTCTATGTAGGTCCATATAAGTCAGCATAACAATTTCCAAATCATTCTGGAATCTAACATAAAGCCAATGCAACCCCTCCAGAACCGGAGAAATATGCTCAGCAGACCGAGCAGCTGAATTTTCAAACCCTAACAAGCAAAACATTACAGTAGGCAATGCGTGAAAAATAAAAAAAAAGTATTGATACATTTTTCAGCAACGAAAAAAGATAACATGGAGTGCAGTCTTGCAATAAACCAGACGTTTCCAGAATGTGAAAGGTTCTGGAACATAAAATTCAACTGAAAATATTTGTTCAAAAGTGATGTATTTTTTGCATTTTGACTTTCTCGGGATCCCAATGTTGCAAATGATCACATATTAAATGTTTAAATCATACATTAATAATGCATTCTAAATCATAGCCCAAATAACCTGAACACTTATTAGAGCTGATGATTTCATTTCTTATATTTTGCATTGGCATATATTGTATAAACTCCTATTTCCTGATGGATATGAAAGAGTTTTTTAGTGTTACACTACTTTATAGTGATTTCCTTATCAAGCTATCCAGGATTAAAAGTGACAATGTCCTCTTCTGATAAGAAATGCATTTTTTTTGGATTAGCAGGTTATCCATCAACTTTGGCATGATTTCTTAATAGCTGTTAAAGTCAACAAATAAGAAATATACAAATATAAATAAATATAAATAAGTCCAGATATGTGACACACTTATCTAAAAAAGAGTAAGTGCATGAGTGTAACTGTACATTCTGCATTTATTAATGTTTCAACTTCTATAAAGGGAGAAATTCCTGCTTTAAACAAGGTGATAGAGCAGGATACTACATTTTATTAGGAGCTCGTGCCAAAATTAGACATTGCATTGCTTGCATATATTTTCACCCACCATGCAGGGGGGCATCTGCCCCACGGTGAAAAGTTTCGGAACGCACTGTTGTGAGGGGGGAAATACCGCGCTGGATCCTCGGGGGATTTTACGGATTAAATGACTGACGAATGAATTAATAAAGGCGCGCGCAGGTACGCAGCAGGTGCGCGCGGCGTTACCCGAGACGCGCGCCGAATCCCAAATGATCCGACCGGGTGCTCAGGCAGGGTGGAGATGCATGTGCACACCCCGTCATGTTTACTTGTACGAGGAGCAATGTGAGGTCTGATGGTGCACCAGGGTAGAAACTTTGCGCAAACCGAACAAACATCCGGTCTATTGTGTGCAACAATTTATTTATTTGCAAATAAATGAATGCATAAAAAGATACACCACAAAACAAATAATTACTAATAAACAGAGGTCTGAAATCTCAATGCACAGGAGCATGCAAAATTATACAATTCCTAATGAAGCCTATTAAACGAACACCTGCACCATGTCTAATTAGCTGCGGTGCGCGCATGCGTCCCAGCTGCCACAAACAGACGAAATAAAACAACGGAGGATCGCACACTCGGTTCTTACCTGCTTCTTCAGTCCACAGCTTTGGAGATCAGAGCGCTGCTCCGTGCGCGCGCGGTGCTTCTCCGCGCTTCGTCCTCTCCCTCACTCACTTCGCTCGCTGGATCGCTCGCACGCGCACGCGTTTCGACCCTCCCTCGCGCACGCTTCCACCAGCTCCACCCCCACTAATGCATGAGCTGAAGAGGGACCGGGTTCACTTTACTCAAAACATTTCTAATAAATTCAATCGGATGTCAAAATATATGGCACCCAGTGCGCAAGAACAAACCCTGAACCCTTTATGGTTTAATAATGCATTTAATAATGGATCAAGTCCTCACATGGACTCATCAGAACAGGGCCAATCAATCAATCAATCAATTAGTCATTCAGTTACTCAAATATTCAAGTACGAATCACAGATATTCACATTAACATGTAAATGGTTCATCTGAAACCCGACAGTCTTCACCATGTTAGTTAGAAACCCAAGGTGTTTGCGGAGTCAAAGAAAGACCTCGAAGTTCAGAAAGTAGATCATATTTCTGCTGAACGGAGATATGATCTACTTTCTGAACTTCGAGGTCTTTCTTTTAACACTCGTTTGTAATACCGTCTCACTGTAATGTCTAAATGTTGTCTCATTGTACCGTCCCACTCTACTTTAGAATTGTACTGACTCACTGTTGTCTAGCTGCATTGTTTCATCACACTGTCTCACTTTAACATCTCATTGTAATGTCTCAATGTACTGTCTCACTGTCACTCTCACTGAATTGTCTGAGTGTTGTGTGATTTTTACTGTCTAGCTAATGTCTCACTGTACTATTTCACTGTGCTGTCTTATTGTAATGTCTCACTTTATCATTGTGCTGTTTTACTGTTATGTCTCACTGTAATGTCTCAATCTACTACCTTGGTCTGACAGTAATGTCTCACTGTACTGTCTCATTGTACTCCCTCACTCTCACTGTAATGTCTCACTGTACTGTCTCATTGTACTCCCTCACTCTCAATGTAATGTCTCACTGTACTCATTATACTCCCTCAATCTGAATGTAATGTCTTACTCTACTGTCTCATTGTACTCCTCACTCTCACTGTAATGTCTCACTGTACTGTCTCAGTCTCACTGTACTGTCTCAATCTCACTGTACCGTCTCCCTCTCACTGTACTGTCTTGTTGTACTGTCCCACTGTACTGTCTCCTGCTCTCTTAATTTAATGTCTTACTGTACTGTCTCATTGTACTCCCTCACTCTCACTGTAATGTCTCACTGTACTGTCTTAGTCTCACTGTACTGTCTCAATTTTACTGTACTGTCTCCCTATTACTGTACTGTCTCGTGTACTGTCCCACTGTACTGTCTCTCTCATTGTAATGTCTTACTGTACTGTCTCATTGTACTCCCTCACTCTCACTGTAATGTCTCACTGTACTTATTATACTCACTCAATCCGAATGAAATGTCTCACTGTACTGTCCCATTGTACTCCCTCACTCTCACTGTACTGTTTCAGTCTCACTGTACTGTCTCAATCTCACTGTACTGTCTTGTTGTACTGTCCCACTGTACTGTCTCCCTCTCAATGTAATGTCTTACTGTACTGTCTCATTGTACTGTCTCAGGCTCACTCTACTGTCTCAGTCTCACTGTACCGTCTCCCTTTCACTGTTCTGTCTCATTGTACTGTCCCACTGTACCGTCTCCCTTACAATGTAATGTCTTACTGTACTGTCTCAGTCTCCTCTCAGTGTACTGTTTTATTGTACTGTCTCTCTCTCAATGTAATGTCTCACTGTCTCACTGGATGTCTCCATCCATCAATGGATGGAGACATCCATTGATGTCTCACCGTAATGTCTCCCTGTATACTGTTCTCTAGAAAAGCCAGAGTAACACTGTTTCCATATGGAAGCGTGTCGTGTCCCTGGCTCACTAGGGCCTGCTTCCTATAAAGTCTGCACTGCTCACAGTGGGAGATCTCATGCTTTTCTCTCTGCAGGGGCTGAAAATCCTCTGCTAAACTGTTCGGTTTAATTCTCCTTTGTTTCCCAGCACCACAATCGCTGACACCTGTAGCACAGTGCAGCACTGCTTTTCCATTCCTCAGCTTGTTCTGGGTCCACACTACCTTTTCTAGACAGAATGTTTCTCACGTGTACTTGACCTCCGCGCATTGTACAATGATCTTTTCACTGGAAAACAAAACTGCTGCTTCACTTTTCTAATGTCAGTCTGGCGTTTCATGCACCTGAGAGGTAACGTCTGATCATCTGCTGCCACCTAGCGGCCTGAATGAACCGCACATTAAAAAAAAAAAAAAAGAAACGAGAAGTGTTTAGTTACATTTTGCAATAATAATAATAATAATAATAATATTAATAATAATAATATTAATAATAATATTATTATTAATAATTATCCCAAAGACCTGAATCAATTAAACTATAGTTATTTTAGTAGTTTTATTATATATTATATTATATTAATTATATTACAGTATATGTATTTCAAAGTTTAACTTATATAAAACACAGATATACTACATCCAGCCTTATTTTCTTTTGACATTTTTCGTGTGATACCAATTTTAAATATATTTTTCACTTCGCAATGCAAAATTCAGCAATGCAAAAGTTATTTTATATGTAAATTAAGCTAAAAAATAAAAAATCAAATCAAATCAGCGCCAGATGTACGCAATGCCATCTTTACTGCCAAAACTGTCAGGTGTCAAAGATTGTGACGTGTATTTTGTGCCCCAGAATTTGGTTTGTTTGATAATATGACGTGGGCAGCCTTGGAACTGTGTCCTTCTCATGCACCTGCATCTGTACAGTGTAGAGAGATGAGATTGTGGAGTAGAAAATGAGACCATGAAGAAGTGTTCCGGTCCAATGTCCTGGTTAACTTTTACAATGAGCAATGGATGGATCATTTCCACGTCCCGGAGTACGTTGGAGTTTCTTCTGGGGCTTGTGGAAACGAAACTGACAGTCAGCTTAGGACTGTCTACAGTGTGTAACATCTGCCCTGAGTATCAGACTTCTCCAACTGTTAATCTTCCTGCCAGAAGGTAAAATTCTCCAGAACACTTGGGGCTTTGCAGGACCACAGGATTTACATTTACGGCATTTGTCAGACACCATTATCCCTTACATTTATCTCATTTATACAGCTTGAATGGTTAAGGGTTAAGGGCCCAGCAGTGGCAGCTTGCTGGTGCTGGCATTTGAACTCACGACCTTCTGATCTTAAAGTCCAACACGTCAACTACTGACCTACGACTTTCCACAGAAGAAGTCCCTTGTGTGCTGGCACAGTCAATGTGACTCACATTCCCATCATCTCCTACTACAGGGGTGGACCCCTGTTATCCTACAAGTGGTCATGGATCACAACAACTGGCCATGTAAACATGTACATCAAAACAGGACTTTATAAAACTCAAAATGGCAAAAATTATAATAAATGATCATTTGTATCATTATTACATAAGTTTATTACATAGCAGGGAAAACCTATTGGGATTTTCTTTCCGTGCAGTCCAGAAGTTTTGTTTGCATGGTGATTTTTTTATTAAATTTCTTTAGCAACCACTTTACTCTGCCACACATCTGTCTGAAATTGACTGTCTGTAATTCAATTCCCGAATGATCACGCTGTGCTTTACAACTTTGACAATAAATGCAGCAGAGCCAGATTCAATGCTGACGTTTCTCTTCCACCATAAATTATTACTGGTCAGAGGAATAATGCTGGACACAAAATTTTTGTAAAAAAAAAAAAAAGAAAAGCTGTATACAGTTTAAATGGCTGACTGTCCATAATGAATCAGGTTGGGTTATTAGATTTGTGCACATTCTTTAAAATCATTATGTTTTGACATCCAAGCTGCTGAGTCAACTTTAACATCATGTCATGATGGTCCTTATACATACTCTAGTTCAGTCACCGTATTGTCTGGATAGGTCAGAGAGATTATATATATATACAGTACAGACCAAAAGTTTGGACACACCTTCTCATTCAAAGAGTTTTCTTTATTTTCATGACTATGAAAATTGTGGAGTCACACTGAAGGCATCAAGGGCTATTTGACCAAGAAGGAGAGTGATGGGGTGCTGCGCCAGATGACCTGGCCTCCACAGTCACCGGACCTGAACCCAATCGAGATGGTTTAGGGGTGAGATGGACCGCAGAGTGAAGGCAAAAGGGCCAACAAGTGCCAACCATCTCTCGGGGAACTCCTTCAAGACTGTTGGAAGACCATTTCAGGTGACTACCTCTTGAAGCTCATCAAGAGAATGCCAAGAGTGTGCAAAGCAGTAATCAAAGCAAAAGGTGGCTACTTTGAAGAACCTAGAATATGACATTTTTCAGTTGTTTCACACTTTTTTATGTATATAATTCCATATATAATTCCACATGTGTTAATTCATAATTTTGATGCCTTCAGTGTGAATCTACAATTTTCATAGTCATGAAAATAAAGAAAACTCTTTGAATGAGAAGGTGTGTCCAAACTTTTGGTCTGTACTGTATATATATATATATATATATATATATATATATATATATATATATATATACCCATGTAATACATATACCCATGTAATCCACACATACAAAGAAATCAAACCATAGATGTCTATAAATGAAGTTATGTGTAATAATGTGAAATGACACCAGAAAACAATATTGAACACTATGTATTTAATACTTCGTACAAAAGCATTCTACATACGCCTCCTGTATGGAGAAACTAGTGGTGAGGATGTCAAAATTGCTGTACGTTAAATAAATTAGTTCAAATCAAGTACGATCTCGCAAACGGCGACAGGTTTTCATATGCATCGACATGCTGTATTTGTAGGAAAGAGATTTCCCACAGGCGCCACACGAATAGGGTTTTTCCCCTGTGTGAATGTGCTTGTGCTTGTTAAGAGTTCCTAGGCGCTTGAAGCCGTATCCGCATTCGGAGCACGTGTACGGCCGGTCATCCGAATGGCACATTAAATGCTTTTCGAGGCTGGATCTGTCGTAGAAATGCTTCTTGCATATGGCGCATTGGGAAGGCCTCGCGCGTGGTTTCTTCGTGTGCACGTGCAAATGGGCTTGAAGAGAAGACTTTTGTTTGTACCTCTTCCCACAGTAGTCGCAAACGTGCTGCTTGCACATGTGATCTGGAGACGCCTGGCTTTTGTCTTTGTGCGTGTTCATATGCTTTGCTAGCCAGTCACTGCGTCTGAAGCCCTTTCCACAGAGCTTGCACACGTACGGCGTTTCTCCCGTGTGGATCCTCTTGTGAGTAATGAGCCTAGCCCTGTTTACATATTCGGCACCGCACAGATTACACATATACTTTTTCCTCGAGGAAAATCGTGTTTCCTGATTTGCCAGTTGTGTACTTTTGAGATCTGAAGAAGTCTGCACCTCTTTCTCAGCACCATGGTTCTTTTTGGTTCCAGGTAATCCCCTCCTAATCTTATAGCCCTGACTGCCCTTATGATCCTCCATGTGTAATTTAAGTTCGGCTCTGCAACTGTGTTCCGCACCACAGACTGTGCAGTCATGCATCGTATCAGATACTTCCTTTGTGTCTTTGATCGGATCGGCACCGCAATGATTAACATTCAAACCTGTGTCATTAGGCCTGCGAACCAACTGATATTTCTGAGCTCGGCAAACACGTCCCACCCTTTCGGACTCCTCCAGATCACTCAGCACTAAAATGGAATGATGTTGTCTCTCGATTATGTTTAAAGACGCCCTTGTTCCTGCTGAGGTCTTCTCCCACTCGCCGTCACTCGGCTCCTTGTAGAAATCCATTATTCCAAACGTCATAAGGTTGTATAGTAGGCTGGATTCTGTCCTTAACACATTTTCTCACTTTCAAAAAAGATCAACCTGGAAGCAAAGAAATGAATAGAGATGAAGAAATGGCAAAAATGTCATAGCCACAAACTGAACGCAACTCAAGCCAACACTGTTGTACCACTTTTTGAAGGGTCTCTAGTTTTTTTTTTTTTTTGACAGAAATAGACCCAAAAAAAAAGAATTATTAGATTACGACGCAATGGCGACGACCCCGGTATGTCTTAAAATATACTAAAGTTTTTTTCTGGACTCACAACTCTGGTTACCATATTTTATTCCCCAATAAGGAAAGGTTTAAGACACCAATAGGCACTGCATCAGAGTTTCCTCTGCATTTTTCCTTTGCACATGATACAAATCTTTTTTGGTGTCAGAAGTGGGGCCGGTCGTGTTCAATACCTAAAGATGATGTGGATGTAAGATTATAAATGATAAAAATAAGACCTACTTTCACTCTTCCATTGTTCCACATTGTCTTGCACCCAAGATTCAGATAATGGAGTAAAACAAGAATACTGTTGCTTCTGAATGTAGGGACCAGTTTATTGTCTTTAAAACCATCTAGAAAAAAATAGAAAGTAAGAAAACAGAAGAGACAGCGTTAAAACATCTTGAAATAACTATATGACTTTAAACTATATTTCTGAATAAATGGCACAAAGCCAGAAAAGTACAATAATCCGAAAGAATATTAGAAATACACTTTTCACTTACACGTGTTTCTGGATTGATTGAAAATTGAAGGGTTGCAGTTTTCGGGCTCCGTGTTTCAACTTCCGATTTCTGACCGGAATGTTGGTTATTTCGCGCTCGCCAGCAAAGTTTCCCCACTCTTTTTTCCGAGAACACAAACATTTTTTATAAAGGAAACATGTCCAAAATGAACGTCTCAAACAGCCGCCATTGATTTATTAAAAAATACAAAAAACCCTAACAAAACAAAACAAAAAGCCCCGAGTCATGAAACAGGTTGCTAACTATGGAACGCCATAGAGGTCAGAGATAGAAAACTGCATCAACACAATAACCAATAGGGAGAGAAGAGGAGAGAAGAAAGGAGAGGAGGGACAAAAGAAAGAGGAGAGAAGAAAAAAGGGAGATGAGAGAAGGTGTAGAAGGATAAAGTTAATCAAATATATATGTATATATTACAGTGACCGAAAAGTGCAAAACACATTAACAAATCCGAAAACAAACGAACAAATTGGAAAACACTAACAAATCCGAAAACAAAATAACCAATCCGAAAGCGAAACAACAAATCCGACAACACAACAATTCAGACAAACCGGAAAAGGTAGGTATAGTTTGTGAATGGAAACTTACCAATCATTGGACGAGACACCTGTCATTCAAGATATACAGGAAGTATGAAATCATAACTTTTTTTCATGTACATGTGTGAAGTTCTCAATTTTTTTAAACAATTTTCTTTAATTTTGATGAGTGCACCTTTAAATATAAGAAAATAACAAGTAAACATGGGCAAGCAAAGAGAAACTGGTATGAATTCAAAGCTACTTTGAGGAAGGACATTCATATGCAGTGATGTTGGAGATGCTGCAGTTTATCATCACATAAAGATTCGTTTTTACACTTTTACACAGACGTTCCAACTTCCTCCTGCCGCAGACTGTTACTTCAGACGCTTTATGGTCTGATGTCCTTAACTGGTTAATTGCTAACTGCTAACCCTAACCAGTTAATACTTGAAAGTGAAACCAACTTTCAACTTCCGTTTTTTTGCATTTTATAATGAGTTTATTTCTTTCACAAAAGCCCTTAAACTGATTAAAAAGAAAAATGCAATGAATCGTTTGTTCTTTATAGAAAAATATGATTTACAGAATAAACAATAGCCCTGTTTATTTGTATCGTTTTTTGATTACATTTTATTTTTTTTATTTTATATATATATATATATATATATATATATATATATATATATATATATATATATATATATATATAATTTATTATTTGATAAATGTTATTTATTTATCAATTTTTTTAATCTTTCCCCTAAATATATGTGTATAACGTTTGTATTTTAATGCACCTGTTCAGTGTATTGTAATGAAAATGTACTTGTTATTGCCACATTGTTTGTATTTGACTAATTGCTTAATAAAAAATGAATAAATAAATAAAAGACTGTTGTACTTCCTGAATATCTTGAATGACAGATTTGGATGTGTTGATTTGTTTTTGCTTTCGCTATTTTGTTTTCGGATTTGTTAGCGTTTCTAATTTGTTCATTTGTTCTCTGATTTGTTAATGTGTGTTGCACTAATCAGCCACCGTAATATATACAACATGTATATGTAACAACGCTAATGTGCCATGTGTAGTATATATGGCACCACCATTGTATGTATTAGTGAGGACCCAAATTAGACACAGATGTTTTGGTGAACAATGTATGGATGGAGAAGTGGCATGTATTGAAATGCATTCGTGGTCCAAGCATATATAATGTGGAAATGAGACTGGAGAGTCGGTTGCTCTGCAGACCAGCCCCGGCTTTTGTTGATTGATAATAAAAGCCGTTATCTTCTGGAAGCAAAACCCGTGACTCTGAGTCGTTTCTACAACAAAGGCAGACTGAGCGAAGAGAGAGGAGAGTAAAGGGAGAGAATAGAGAAGAAAAAAAGGGAGAGGAGAGAAGGGAGAAGAGAAGAGAGAAGGAAAAGATGGAATATAAAGGCGAAGAGAGATGCATAGTGAAAGAAACTAATTAGAATCCAGGGTTGTGGTTTCAGAATGACTTTATAAAGCAGGAATAAAACAAGGCAGTTCCAGGGAATGACCCAAAAACACACTCAATACACAATTTTTATATACCTTCTTCTGCCATTTGTGTAACCCTCAATTTCTTATGTTTCCAATCATTCCCTCATCCGCCATTATTATCTTTGAATGCCTAGGTTCTTAACAATTAAATACAATAAAACTGGCAGAGTGCATTTATCACTTATTTCTTTAAAAAGTAACGTGATTTACTTATAGCTGCTTCATGACCCTCTGTTCGAGGAACCGTGTCGAATCTGTTCTTTTGACAAATTTATTACTCTTGACAAAACACATGTTCATTATTATTAAGTGTGCTAGTTTTTATTACACCTTAATTACTTTTTTAAATATACTGATTTGGCCGTACACCACAAAACTATATTTTAAGCATAATAGAAACACATAATAAAAAAAGGCCTTGTTGCAGAAACGATTTAGAGTCACAGATTTGGCTTCCAGAAGATACTGGCTTTTATTACCAATCAACAAATGTGTCAAATCTTCTTCTTTTCTACTGTCTGAGTTTTCTCTAGGGCTCTGTTTTCCTTCTGTTAACCTTGAAAGAGTGCCTCACAACTGGTTCTCTTAACACACATTCCTATGGTGTCTTTGGAATGTCTGTAGGATTTTACCGTGTGAATACGGGGTATATGTAACATTCCGGTCTGGGATAACACATCTGTGGTTTTCTATGTCTTATTGCAAAATAAGGAATAGTTTGAGCTCAGGGTTTGTCCAGAGTATACATACTCATCCATTTCCTGCATTAAAACGATCAACGTAGGTGTGCTGGCAGTGCACTTATAATAGTTTTTTTCCTGAATCTTCCGTATTATGCGTCATTTCTTCTTTCAGGCCATCATACACACTACCTATTTATACGAAAACTTCTTTCGCCATGTGCATATTTTATTTTCTTCTAATTGCTATTATGGTTTTATTTAATCTTATAAGTTTTTCTGTGACTAAGCGTATATGAGGAACTAAGTGTGTGTGGGTGTGTTTAAGTGTTCAGGTGAATGATTAAATATGTATCATGGTGTTACAGCAAGGCACAGCTCATTCCCGTCTCTCCGCAAAGCTCTACTATTTCACTTAAAAAAACAAAACGTTAATTCCAGCTGTCTCGTTTGGCTGCTAAATATGCGCTATTTCTAGACACCCTTCTTCCCTCGACTCCCTCATCTGACCCACGACTATGGCCACCGTGTCGTCTGATCTGCATTCCCCAGGTTTCTGAAGCTTCTACACAAACAGACATATTTCTCCATGCTGCAAACCTATTCTCAGGTGCCGACAATGACAGTCGTGACTACAAGCCCACCTCACCTATAAATGAAAATCACACTTCACCTGATCGGCTTTGTAATCTCAGTCTGCCAAAAGCTCTCGCACATTACTTCCATTTTTTCAAGTATTAGGTCAAGTGCAAGCTGACTTCTAATAAATCCCAATATGTCCCTCTCCATGCCTTCTTTTTTTTTCTTCCGAAATTCAATACAAGGTCTAATTCTTGGGATTAAAGGTGTGAAATTTGTACAATTTCTTTCTTTATTGTTCCTGGAGAGGTTTCCTGTGCGATCTACGAAGCTCGTGGTGCCTTTATGATATCAGGGAAGAATCACACAGCACACAGGATGGCTTATGTTCTTCTTCGGTTTATTGCAGGCAACAGAAGTATATATACACATTGGAAAGAAAGCCTAAAGCTGTTTCCTGTTTGGATAAGAAGATAGAAGATAGCCGGAGATGTGTGATAAAGATAAAGACTTCCTGTTTACCTTACATACTAACATATGTAAATATTTTATAGACACTGAACAGACAAAGGAATGTGTGTGAACCGGTGTAAGAACCATCTTAACATTAAAATCTATCTTTAGCAATTTTATCATTTTTATCAATATCAATGTATTTATCAATGTACACATTGCACATATTGCCCTTTCTGAATTAAACTCCAAGGCTTAGCACAGGGCAGGTGATGAAAAGGTGTGCATTCTCTGTTTCAGCTAATTCCCTATCTAACACACATAATAATAATATAATTAAAAAGAATTGACCTCAAAAACCAATGAAGGATCTTCATCCTTGGATGAGGAAAAGCAAACTTCTTCATTGCTGCTACATCACATTCCAATGAGCTCATAGAAGGTGGTCATTTAACCACAAGCGAGATGATTAAGCACACAGAATCTCCCCACTTTCTCATTTTTATACCCTGATGCCACCTAGAATCTCCAGTGAATTCTGTGTTAGCAATTTATTATTATTTTTTTTATTTCCCATTATCTCCTGACACCTGGTTCCGCTCCTCTTCCTAAGATTACATTTTGGGCTCCTCTCAGTTCCCCTAATTTTCGGCGTAGTTCTGTTAGAAATATTAAAAACTGCACGTGTATAAAACCCCCTCTTTCTTAAATTTTCCCTCATTTTATTCTCATCCTCTGTGCTTGAACGATCATTTTGCGGCCCTTTACCCTCCTGCATCTGAAATGTTTATGTTTCTGCTTTTTTTAAATTTTATTGCTGTTTCTATTCTACTAATATTTCGTTAAACTAATATCCTCCTACATTGATTATATGTTCATAATATGTTTAAATTTTGTTTTACTTATTCATATTATTATTAACATTCACAGACTTGCTAACGTGCGAAAACGATAGTCCTACGTCTTGTTATTGCGATGTTGACCTTCACTAACTTCTCTTGATCTGTTTTCCATTGAATTTATTTTCGGAAACGTTCCGGACCAGCTCTTCAGAGCATTCTTCTAAGACATTATCGCCAGTTTCAACTCTCCTCCCCAGCAACCGAGGTTGCACGATTCATTGAGCGTCTATCTGCCCCAACTGTTCCAAATAACCCCTTCCTGCCTCACACACATCGATAAAACTGCCAAGCAAGAAGGTCAGGAAAGTCCTTGGCTGTTTGATAAGTCAAACTTCATTCACCAACATTACGATCGAATAGCTAGGTTCTTACAAATTAAATAAAATGATAGTGGGAAAAAAATCCATCTTTATTTTTTTTATGTAATTTATTCCTGGTCCAGGCCTTGGCCTGTTTATGACCCTCTAGCATGGAAACCACCTAAAATCCTGACCATTCATTCTTCTGACACATTTATTACTTTTGACAATCTTCAATTAAGAGCAAAGTACATTGTGCTCAGATATGCTGATTCTAATCATTGTTAGAAGCACATAATAATAAGTAAAAAGATAAACGGCACTTTGGATTTTTAACACAACCAAAAATAGACCTATTCTTATTGGAAACAAGTCAAGTTAAAGGTCAGGATTTATTAGAGGCAGAATTGGTCAAAGAATATATTGGGACTTAATCTTCTTCTTCATTGGGGGTCGCCACAGCGGATCATCCGTCTCCATACCCCCTGTCCTCTACATCTGCCTCTTTCAAACCAACCACCTGCATGTCTTCCTTCACCACATCCATAAACTTCCTCCTTGGTCTTCCTCTTTTCCTCCTTCCTGGTGGCTCCATCCTCAGCATTCTCCTACTGATATACTCCATGTCCCTCCTCTGCACATGTCCAAACCATCTCAATCACACCTCCATCACCTTGTCTCCAAAACGTCCTACATATAAAAAGTACTCGTTATTTTGGTGAATATAAAGTCAGGTTATTATTATCATGCTTTTTATTTTTAATAATAATATTATTATTATTATTATTATTATTATTATTACTACACTTATCTGGATTGGAGGAGCTCAACAAGAAGAATATCAACAACAAGAAAAAAGAAGAAATAATTAAAGTTGTGGATTATGTATGTATAACAAATTGTGCTTGTGACAATTAAGTTAATAAATGTTACTATTAGACTGCAATATTATTATTCTTCTTAATCAATAACAGCGAAACGCCGTGGAACCTTCACCAGCCAGCCTACTTATTACTCTGAAATGAATATGGGACTTTTATTATGTTTTAGAACGTTTTTGACACGTGCTTCACAGTACGGAAGTAAACTGTTGCGTCATTAGTGCGTTTCATTTCAACAGATGTTTAGAAGTAAAATTTGTATTTAAGCACAATGAATGATCGAGAGCTGGACCTTACCGGAGCCCAAAAGGAAACAAAATCCAAATATCCCGCTATCAACAAGAAATATGAATGTAAGTGCGGAAGAATTTAATGCCGAGCTTTGTGGATAGGAAACATTACAGGGTTGCCAGATTGGTCGTTTAAAAATTGTATATGGTTTTTGGAGTGTTTTGACAGATATATATGACTTTATATCGTTTCACGTTGTTTATTGGATGGATTAGAATTACATCATAATTACATGATTACAGCAGTGCGAAATTATAATTACTATGCCATCTAATCAACAAAAATAAATAAATAGTACTTATCACTTATAATTCGGTTATACTTATATATCAGTACCAAATCCTGTCATCTACTTGCTTTTATTCATTTTTTCGCAATGTATTACTTAAAACACACAAGTGTTACTGTGTTAAATCTTCAATTACAGTGCCGTGAACTTTGCACTTTTGTCAACGAGTTATCTTTTGACACCGAGTCGACTCGTGGAGCCGATTCCTTTAGCTAAACGACTCACACCTAATGAGCTGTAATGGAGTGATTGAGCACAGACACAGCAGGCTGGGAAGCATTAATAACACGAATACAGGGATGCTGACAGTGTCTGTTATAAATGCACAGCTTTCCTTCTTTTTTATTTCTTTATTTATTCATTCATTCATTCATTCATTCATTCATTCATCTCTTCATCCCATAATCCAATCCCAAGTAAAATTTGGTTATTTGGTTCTTCATTGGCCATCATGTTTCAAAGTGTCTCTTTTCTATAAAGAATTAAATAAATAAAATAATGCATGAACTAAGCACCTTGTAGGAGCTAACTGCTCGTCTAACTGAATCACATTGAATGCAAACGTGTGTACTACAAACCATGTGCATTTTTCCCCCCTTTTTCTCTCACATTACTATTTCAAATGTAAACTGTATATACCATAAATCCTGTTCGTTTTCTTTCCAATTTTTCCTCTAACATTACTATTAGGAATGCAGATCTGTAGGCCATAAAACATGCATGCATTTTGTTAGTAATGTAAAACCATTTCAAATGCAAAAGTTTACATAGCAGAAATCTTGTGCATTTATTTTTCCCCCTTTTTTAATCTTAAATTACTATTTCGAATGCGAACGTGTAAACCATAAATCCTGTGCATTTTTTCCAGCATTTTTTGCTCTCACATTTCTATTTTGAATGCAATAGTGCTGTCCAAAAAACATGCATTTATTAATTTTTTTGTTTAACTTTTTTTTACTTTCACATTTCTAATGCAAAAGTGTATATGCTATAAATTCTGTTTTTTTCCCTTTTTTTCTCTCACATTTCCTTGCGCATAAACAGTGCATTTATTTATATATTTATAACAATTCGTATTTATAGATAGAGAGAGATTTTTTTTTTTTTTTTTTTTTTACCAATTTCAGAGCCAAAGTGGGTTTTTTTTTTTCCAGATTTTTTTTTTTTTTTATAAATATTTGGACCACTAACGCACACCTTATGATCTTCCAAAGTAGATTATAAAAATAAAATTAATTACAAATTAAAACATAAATAGCTTGTATCACTTAGACAGAACTGTATAAATATAATTAAAGTAATAAGTAAATAAATATGTCATTTTTCTGACACAAAAACAATATAATGGCAGACATATTAATGTTGAATCAAAGACAATGTAGATTCTCAGTAACATAGAATTGAGTGGAAGAAACCATTTTATAGGGAAAAGAAAAAAACAGTGTTAAATAAGCTTCATCTGCTTCTCCACCCTTATGTAATAGCACACACACACACACACACACACACACACACACACACACCCTCTTAGTTAGTGTAATCTTTTTCTTGTTATTGGAAACTTTCTCCTGGAAACATGCAACTTGAACTAACTTTCCTCGTGTACAATATTTTTTCCAGCAATGAGGTAACTGTTATTGTTCACTAGAACAGGCAATGGGAGGATTTCTTTCTCTTTTTCTGCAAATGGATGATGATGTCATAACGATGTTGTTTTGTGTAATATTGGGTCAGCTTTTGTTCTTTTTTGTGTAGTAATTCAACATATTTTTTTTGTATTTGATTGTAGATCTGGATCATACCGCAGATGTCCAGTAAGTGAACATTTCCGAGCCAGAAATGCGAAGCTTCAACAAAAAAATACAAAATCATAACACAATATGGTTCGATCAAGGTTTGGTCAGAAACTGCGCTTAGATTAGTCGTATTTTATTTTTAAACAAACCTGATTTCAATGTGAGGTTTTTCAATGTCAGTGATTTTATAAATGAACAGAAAATATAGTTTTACTAGAAGGTTGTAAAGTTCAGTAGTAACATTTGGCATCAAAACAGCTGCTACCAGTTTTCAGTTCTTTTGAGGAAAAAAAAGTTTGGAAAAAAAAAAACAGACGATATCACAGTTTGTCAGTAGCCCTTTCAGGTTTTTTGTCATGTAAGCAAAATATAAAGAAGCACCGCTTTAGAACAAATTGCACAACTTTATATGTTGTATATTTATCCATTTTCGGGGTACAATTCAATATCATGCATTAGTTTGGACAATAATTTGACCTATTATGTTATGAGGTGAGTTCCATGAAGTGTGCTTAAAGTTATTATGGCATTTTATCAGACACTTTTATCCGAAGGTTGAATAACAATTTGTGTGTTTGTGTGTTTCAGGTTGCATTCTTGGGGGGACTCCTTGGAGGAGGCATTTGAACAGAGTGCCATGGCCATGTTTGGTTATATGACCGATACAGAGACAGTAGAACCTATCGATACGGTAGAAGTTGAATCAGAAGGTGTGTGTGTGTGTGTGTGTGTGTGTGTGTGTGTGTGTGTGTGTGTGTGTGTGTGGATAACTTGTATGCTCCATAACGAATATCACTATAGGTGTAAACTTCAGAATCTGATGTCCCGCAAGCACTGAATCGGACACTGAAAACATGAAAATGCTGTTTTTTACATTCAATGTTTGAATATAACACAGTCGCTGAAAAGTGCAGCAGTGGCCATAAATCTTCCCTTCATCTCTACAAGAGACACACAAAAAAAAAATGCTATTAAATAAGCACAGAATTAAAGATCTGTAATGTATATAGACTGTTTTTGTTCTCAGCAGATAAGAAATAGAGGGAGGGGAAAATAGGGGAGGCTCCTGTGCATTGCGTCTGTTTATAAATCTCATTAATCTCCTCTAATAATAGCTGGAGATGTATTAAAGATATACAGTACAGACCAAAAGTTTGGACACACCTTCTCATTCAAAGAGTTTTCTTTATTTTCATGACTATGAAAATTGTAGAGTCACACTGAAGGCATCAAGGGCTATTTGACCAAGAAGGAGAGTGATGGGGTGCTGCGCCAGATGACCTGGCCTCCACAGTCACCGGACCTGAAATCAATCGAGATGGTTTAGGGGTGAGCTGGACCGCAGAGTGAAGGCAAAAGGGCCAACAAGTGCCAAGCATCTCTCTGGGAACTCCTTTAAGACTGTTGGAAGACCATTTCAGGTGACTACCTCTTGAAGCTCATCAAGAGAATGCCAAGAGTGTGCAAAGCAGTAATCAAAGCAAAAGGTGGCTACTTTGAAGAACCTAGAATATGACATTTTTCAGTTGTTTCACACTTTTTTGTTATGTATATAATCCCACATGTGTTAATTCATAGTTTTGATGCCTTCAGTGTGACTCTACAATTTTCATAGTCATGAAAATAAAGAAAACTCTTTGAATGAGAAGGTGTGTCCACACTTTTGGTCTGTACTGTACCTCAAGAGCATGAGGATGGTGTAAGGATGAGTGTTGCTGTTGTCTGTCTGAACTAATGACGTTTTTATATTGAACTTATTCACCAGGTGTCGATTCCCCAGTGAAAGTACAGGAAAGTCGAGTAATCGGTTTTACAGCACGATGTCTAGCGCAGTGTTATTCAGAAATACAGAGCGAAGGGAGTTTTTGGATGGGATCACATTTACTGACACTTTGTTGACTCAGGTTCTTCCTTGTAATACAGCATTGTTTAAAAGAGACAGTGTAGTCATCTCTCCCTGAGACCTATTGCCTTTCTCTCTAGTGCCACCCATATGAATGATGAGATGAATCAGGAGTACAGCCACTCGTTGAAGGACAGTTTATTAAAATGCAGTCGCAGTGATAGCTAAACTTTGTAGTTTCTGTGAATTTCTATTCTTCATACAAAGATTTCGGAGTGCATCAGTATTAAGTACTGAATTGGGTGCTGGATTTGAGTAATAAAGTGACCCACTTTTGTATTCGGAGACAGGCAGTGGGTCTAAGTGAAAACGTTTACTCTGGTGAGGCCTTGCTGAGGTATTCTGTGGCCTGAGCCCAAGTTTCTCTTTCATTGGTCAGACCAGTATGTGAAGCACTTCCTGTTTAATCTGCTTAAAAAAAGTTCTGTCTGTGTTCTCTAAGGTGAGGATATGGAATCCCTTCTCTTTCATTTCCTGGATGACTGGCTCTTCAAGTTCAGCGCTGACCTCTTTTTCATCCCTCGGGTATTTCACATTTAGAGTTATTGAGAATCTCAGTTTTACAGAAGGTATAGTCTCGGGAGAATCTCGAATGGTTTCGAATGTCAGATTATACAGTACACCAGTGTAAAGTATATATTTTTTCACTATTTCTTCCTGTATTTTATTCAGCATTAATCAAAGTTTCCTTCGAATCCGATGCACATTTCATAATTCATTTATTTTCATTTTGTATTTCATTACACATTATATAGGCAATAAGTAAATGACCTCAAAAGTCAAAATATCATTGTACAACGATTAATGTATATTGTGATCTAGAAATCAGCAATGTTTAATTTTCTAAAGTAATAAATCCTAATATGGAAATAAAGTATGCAGCCAAAATGGATGTCCTGTTGTCTGTAAAAGTAAAAAAAAAAAAAAAATGCTAGCACTTTTTTAACAAAACTTTCACTCGCCACAGCAAACACATCGTTAAAAATGTTTTTCTGAACAATCCTGATTTCGAATTTGTCATTTTGTTTCCTAGGAAGTAAAAGTGTTACACTTAGACCGGCTGCGCTTCAGAATTCGCTCTATCGGGTGAGTACACCAAAGGCATTTCATTACAGTGTACCAATGAATGGACGTATTATGTCTTCACCTTCTAAACACAATGAGGCCTGTGTCAGTGTCGTAAAATGGGAAGTCGGAATGCTGGTCTGTGAGAGCGTCACTGTTTTTGAAACAGATGAATTCATTTATATTCCAGCAAATTGGAAGGATATTTAAAAAAATTCCAGGAACCAGATTTTCAGTAAACACTGGGCCAGGAAATAACTCACAATTCCGCTTGGCTGAGTTTTAGCAGTGGAACCTTCATTTAGGAGCTCCTGAGAATTTTCAGAACTTAGTCTGGAGAATGCACAATTCACCTTTTATGGGCATTCGGCGTGTTAATAGCTCATCTACTTCCTGGAATTCCCCAAATCAGTGCAGGTAATGGTGAGATGAAATCCAGCCTTTCTGATATTATCAGAAATTATCAGTTTACATTTACCAATACCAATATTGTCATTATTGTGTGACAGGATTTTTAAATATACAGCATTTCTTTTGCATATAAAAGGCAAAAAAATCTCATTTTTTCGGAATAAAGTAGTTTTAACCTGGTAGCAATCCGACTAAATAGATGAATTCTTCTTTCCTGTCAGAAAGAAATGCAGATTTGGAGGGATGAGAGTATTGGTAACTGCACACAAGTTTTCTAGATCTGTGATTTAACATTTTAGAGTCTTTTATGCGTAGTAAAACTCCTATGGGAAGGGTTTCTACTTTTACTTCAGGTGATAACAAACCAACATCCTCTAAACACTAACCCCAGCCCCAACACTCTATCGTCTTCCACTCATCATAAGTCGGTCTCAGTTTATTTTTTAAGCGAATCTGTTGAGCAAAGTTTTGTAAAATCACCCAAAACAAGATTCAGACAAACAGATGAAAGAAAAGAAAATCGAGACGTTATACCAAATCGTAATCTAAAACAAATGTTTTTAAGACCTGACTGAAAATCATGGAAACATTGAGAGGGGACTTGATGTGAAGTGGGAACACATTGCAGAGCTCTACTTCTAGTAATTGTAGTATATGTATATTATTTTTAGATATTTGCATTTATTTTTATTTCTTTGTTATTATTATTATTATTATTATTGTTATTATTATTTATTTTTATTTCTGTTTTTTATTTTTTTGTATATTCTTCTTTTTTATATATATTTGCATCTATTTTTATTTCTTTGTCTTGCTGCTGTAACATAGAAATTTCCCCACTGTGGGACGAATAAAGGTTTATCTTATCTTATCTTATCTTAAATTCCAGTTCACTCCAGATGTAGTAAACTGAAAACACTCACCATTTGTTTTTGAATGGAAAGGAGATCTGAACGATAGGCAGGTACCAGACCTTGTAGGCTCTTATACACAAATAGAAGGCTTGAGTTTAATTCTATATTAGATTGAAAGCCAATGGGAGGAAACAAGCTCTGGAGTTATAAACTCGTCTAGTTCCAGTCAAGAACTTACAATCCAGCAGTGTTTTTTGAATAAGATGAAGCCAAGAGACTGAAAACTTAAAGGTCCCCCAGGTACAGCACATTACAGTAATTAAACCTTGAGGAAATAAGTGCATGTATCACCAAAAAAGTTTCAAATGTCTATAATATAGATGAAAGAAGCTATTATACCTATCCTCTTCAAAACCCTCCTATGTGCAAGCTTCTCCTTCTGCTCTCTTTTACCTCTCAATATTACTCCAAAGGCATGAACAGTGCCAATTTACTTATTTTCACCCAACAACTCCACCCTCACTGACCAAAATATGTTTTAGATGAGGGAGTTTAATAGCTCACTAAAGGCAGGCCTTCATGGCAGTGGAAGGTTCTCCAGGGTTTACCAGTCACTTCTGGTTACCGCCTAGTCTGATGTTGGTACCATCTCCTTCTTCATTCGATTTTTCTCTCATTAAATGAGTTATTACAGTCCAGTTTGCACTGAAACAATCACGTGCCACTGGGGTGTAAGGGTACACAAGAATGGCAGGGGTATAAAAAAAAAGAAACTAGATTAGCGCAGTGTCACTGTGGCTGCTCACTCCGTACTGGAAATAAGATTTGTTTTTTTCGCATGCATGAAACGCTAAAGAATCCATAGCGCTATTGTTAGCCGCTAACCAGGAAGTGGTTAGCGGCTAAATCTAGGACTATGGATTCTTTAGCATTTTATGTCCAGCTTCTCTAAAAAGAGCAAAATCCTGACCTTCGCACATATTGAGGAAGTAAAGGAACGAATGAAGGATGGAAGAAATAAGTGTGCTGAAATAATCAGAACAGTTAAATAGAACGTATCTTAAGAAAATTACATATCAAATGTGAAAACACACACTTACACACACAATCTGTATTACCCAAATGGGATCTATCAAATGTAAACTATTTAATTTGAGTTTTTCATTTAATTCAATTTTATTTATTCAATTGATTTGGTGCCAATTTAATTTGTCAATAGAATCAATAGAATAAAAGATTTATAGCATTTATTTGATTCATTCAATTTTATTTTGTATAAAATATTATCAAATATTTTATATATTTTTGAACCCAAGAAGGCGTTTTTATTAAATTGGTTTAAAAATGTACCGGTGCTGTTCGCAAATGTTAATAACAAACCGCGGTAATTATAGATAACATGCAAATATTATATTTTGTATTTATTTCCCCTGACCGTAACGAAACTGAACTGAACTCTGACTTTAATAACCGAGGTACGTACCGAACCGTGAATTTTGTGTACTGTTAGACCCCTACAGCAGTGGTCCCCAACCCTCGGGCCGTGGTCTTACCTCCATCCACTACCTTCTTAAAGGGGCTCCGGCCGCTAACACATAATATATTACCGCTAAATTCAAACCCCCAAGCAAACAAAATGTACAAAAAAACAACACAGTGGAGTCACGTTTATTATTATATTTAAAGAATACCAGTTTTTATGGTCGTATAATTTTATTTTCTTGTATTTATCCACCACAACTTAAAGGCCCGTCCGTGAAAATATTGTCTGACATTAAACCGGTCAGTGGCGCAAAAAAGGTTGTCGACCGCTGCCATACAGTACGTGGCACCCAAAATAAAACATTTCACTTGAACGCCATTGCACCGGACTCCCACATATCATCTTGCACATGGTGAACCCAAGCCAAGAACTTTCCATTTTTAACCAAGGGAGGCAACTTGGACTGCCCTGACAGTCTTATTTTCTTGTTTCCAGTGGAAACCAGTGTTTTTCTCATGTGTGAGATTTTCTCAACAGGATTATTATCTTCTTTGTTTTAACAGAACAGATGTTGTTTTTTGTTTTTTTTTGTTCTGATTGAAGTTATATAAACTGTCCCTGAATGGTGTAAATCCGCACCCGATATTATCTTAAACACCAAAAAGTGTTTAATGTTTAAATGTTTACAGAGAAGGTTTGCATAGATCATTTTTGGTTGTGTATTTATTTGTTATTAAATACTTATCTACAAACCATAGCGCCGAGCCGGGAGTCATATTGGGGGGAAAAAACTTCCATAGCATCCGATATTTATACTTTTACGGTTTTGTATGTTGCTGGGCATGAACACGTTTTCTTACCATTTATGTCTCCGTGTTCAAATGTTTTGTCCTGCAGATGGGGTGAGGAATTCAACTTGGCAAAACACCCACAAGTAAGTCATATCAGGTCATACTGTAAATTTAGCTCAGACATTATATCAGAGGTCTGGAACATTTATCCAAACGCAAATACAGACCACACCATTTATATAATCGACTAGTGATTGTTAAACAGTTAATTATAGTGGGAGGTTGTGAGTGATTTTTCTGTCTAACCACGTTCTTGAAAATCACTGCTCTCTTCACAGGGCACAGAGGTAAAAGCTATAACCTACTCGGCTATGCAGATACACGATAAAGAGAAGCCAGAGATTTTTGTCATCATCGACATATGAGAAAGAGGTTTCTCTCTTATTACCTCGGGTGCGAATCTCACCACAGAGGAAACTCTGGAAACTGAATTCAGACTGTAACTTTATGTTTTGACTGGTGAACGCAACAAAGCACTGAAGAGATGCTCTGTCATAATACGCTTTCATTAAAGGCGGGTTTTCCTTTAAAAAATCTTTTACTGCTGTATAAATAAAAAGAAATGAAATATTTTTTTCCACGTATTTTCAAAGGAATCCACTATAAAACAACAAGAGTTAAGGGAAGATATGTCCCAGCTACTATATTCTTTTACATCAACTGCAACATATAAATCTATAAATCAAACTGTTTTCAATAAACTCATTTTATTGTTGTAATTTTATGTCTTGACTGTTCCATTGGACTTATTATTTTTTTTGCCATTTATGTTGCATGTCTATAAATAGAAGCTAAAAATGTCCGGACAGCACAAATTTGTCATTTGTACTAATTTGTACCCTTTGTACATGCCATGGATTTATTGTCATGTCTATTTTAACAGACTTAATCATGTAACACTCGCTCTAATGACCCTTGCATTAGTGATCTTTTGCAGGAAAGCCCCCGTCCCTTCTACAGCACACCAACATTAATCCAGATCCAGTGTACAGATCCAGAGACCTTAGAGATCTTGTAGTTTTCCAGTTACCACCCCTTGTGTTGTTTTTCTTTTCCCCTTTTAATCAGCTGACGATGTATGGGGGGCATACTTTTCATTTTAGCGCTTTTTTATTTATTATTATTATGATTATAACAACTCTGTAATTCATGTTGAGTTGAGGTTAGAAATAAACAGACTATAAAATAAACACTGCTCAAGTTTTGATTTGTGAAAGCAAATTTTTGGATAATTTTTGTGTCAATCGTAGGTTTAAACTTCTGTGTATTTAATATTTAGATTGACCAATTTGCTTGAAAGATTATTGTGTCATTTTCACTACAAAACATGTATTGCACTCGTATCATTCAGGGGACTCAATGAGGGAAATAAAATGGTAGTTACTCAATAACCTTTTCCACCTTGACTGGTTTTGAGTGTCCGAACTCCCTTTTTTTAATGAAGTCTGGCTAAAATGTTGTAGTTATTTACAACTCTGTGTTTGAAATAAACACATATGCAAAAAAAAAATGCACAAAATGACTGATAATATATTAAGCTTTATTGTCCAAAAAAAAAAAAAAAAGATTTACTGTAGACATGTAGAAAAGTTATTTAATATATCTATCAAGGATCATTCTATACAGATTAACACAACCGTTCAGCAGCAAAGACAGATTGATTGATTCTGAAAACAGAAAATCTGAGGAATACAATGGCGCATAAAGAAAGTCATCTCCTGAAGCCTGAATTACGATTTAACCTGTTTTACTTTCTCCACTATCCCTAAATCCATCGATGTGATTTTTCAAAACTTTCATGATCTGCAAAGAACATCCATGCTGGGAAATAATTAACGAAATCATTGTCGGAGGTAAGCGCTGAGGTAAGAGGTAGGAGGCTAACAATGCAATGGCTAACTAGCTTGTTTAATCGTTTACATTTGTCTTCAGGCTTCTGGGATATGACTTGAGAGTGAAAACCTGTGACTGAAACTCCAACAAACATACTAAAAAGTAAAAATACATCTTCCCCCTTTTACATCCGAGGGGTTGAGTCAGGTCATTTCAAAGCAACATTGATTTTGTACAGCTGAATTATATTAGTTATATTAGTTATATTACTGTACATATTACTGTGTACTGTGACTTCATTTCTATACACACACACAATCGCCACACATTTCTGTAATGGCGTTTTTTTAGGCAAAATTATGCTAAATCACTGATGGAGTAAACTTGCTAGCACAACCACTGACAGGTTTCATTTCACAAGGAAAGCAGCAGAGCTTGAAACTGAAGTTAAAATATGTGTTTGTGTACAATTAAATCTTACAACTGTTTTTTTTTTGTTGTTTTTTCCAGACCAACCCAGGTTTTCTTTACAAACGTAGCATGTGCCGTGATTAAAAAAAAAGGGGATATTTGGGGGGAAAAAAAATCTAAGCTAGCCAAATCTTGATGATATTACAGCTGACCTCATTCGTTTTCAAATCGGCCTCCTTGATTTATTACCTTTAACTGTTTAATTACTCAAAAATCATCAAACTGTGGATGACACCTTATGTGAACACATGAAAGAAAGAAAAAATTTCACTGTAAGAACAGGATTTAACCACAAGCACAATCTCAAATTGGCTGAAAACTACTACTGGAATTTGAGGCCATTTTGGGAAAGTATTTATCTTTGAGGCACAAACACTTTTTGTGGCCTTCAGACAGCTGTTATCATCTTCATTGTAAAGACAGGGCGAATTCTAAACAATAAGTACCAGTTGTTTCTTGTGATAAGATGTGCAATGGACTCTGGGAAAGTACTTGAAAGGAATTCAGGAAAAAAAAAAATAAAAAGCTAAATCATGAATGCTATGCTGCAAAGGCTCAGGCAATGTTGCCAGAGAAGGCACATTTAAATGATTTCAAGTGCCAAATTAAAGGTTGCTTTGAAACGTCTTGTTCTTCAAACGACACACTCTACAAACTGGACAAAAAAATATGCATTAAAGAGAAGTCATGACATGGGTTCCAGTCAAATATTGCATTTATCAATGCTTAAGTATTACGTTACACTCGGATACTTGCCTCTGCATGGCTTATTTCTGTCTTTTCAACCTGCGAATATATATATAGGCAATCCCTGCTGCCACGACGAAGATTACCAAAAAGACTACAAGCACAAGTACAATAATTCCCTTATGACAGGAGGGCTGAGCACCTAGAAAAAAGAGAAGGGCTGATTTGAGTTACCGCATAACACACTTTTTTTTTGTATATTTTAATGTAGCACATTATTAACTACACTACGCTAAGTGTAGCGTTGCCTTAAAACCATGACATATTTTAATATTAAGATTAGAAACCTCTGGTATTCACTTCTGTTAGAACAGCCTTTAACAGTTGTTCACCCACCCTCATCTCATTTCCTTTGTCATAAAACTAATTTCAAGGAAAGAGGAGGATTGAAAGGAATAGCTGACGTCTCCTTCAACCAGATTTACGCTCAGACCATTAGAATCAATCAGGAAGGACTGACAGCTTTGTAGGTCTGTTCACATTCACAATTCTATTATTACTCAATCCAGATCCTAGTTTTTAAAGGCCAATTTGAAGCAAAATATGAACCGTTTTCATGAAGTGAGCCATAAGTGCGAGCACAGAGCAGATGCTCTGAAGCATCAAATCAAATTCCTTAATGGTGACTGACTAAAATGATGTAACAGGGCGTCCATCTGATCATAAACACTTAAAAACAAGACAGTCCCATCTGAAAACTTGTGGCTCTGTTGAAAAGTGTGCACCTCTCATTACTGGAGTAATTGTTCCATTATTCTGCTTCTTTTTCCTGTTATTGTCTGTAATACTAGATACACCGGGGACATTAGTGGCTTAGCAGGTCACTGAGGGTTTCAGGTTTTCCAAAAGAAAATCCCTGACAAAGCCAAATAGACAAATCCCTGCTATTATTCCTCCTCTGGTAGCAAGTGGTGGGAGGTAGATTTTTGTTAGGGACAGTTAATTCTGATTAGTCAGAGAAATGGTCAGAGCGTGTTTATTTTCAATACCTTTTCTACCATGACAGCAGTCTACTTAGTGAGTTGCTTACCGGAGATGATGACGGGCCTCTGCAGGTGTTGTTGCAGCAGCTGGTTTTTGAGAATAAATGTGAAGTTCAGTGGTTTGTTTGGTGCCGTGTAACTGCTTTTGATATAGTAAAGTCCCATTCCTGCGTCTGATTGCATAGATGTCGTCGTTTGATTGCTGAGGTTCTCGCCATGTTCTCCTTTCCACATCACCTCGGGAGCAGGGAATCCTTCCGTCTCATACTGCACTGAAATGTCAGAGGAGTCTACACTGATGGTTAACCTCGGTTCTGTGTAGAAAGCTGCAATAATAGACAGCACAAGTTGTAATTGTTTTGTTTTTGTTTTTTATGGGGGGTATACAGTATATCTGTGGGAGACTGGGAAAACCTTTCAGGAGCCTCTAAAGTCTGGAAAACAGCTTATTTGTGCAAATTATCTAATAATATGGCAGTAGTGAAACGCATAAAATAATGCAGATACAGGGAATCAAACATCAGAAAGGGCAAAGTGTGCTGGCCAGGAAGCAATAGTCAGTCTTTCACAAGCTGCTGATCATCTGGAATGTTCATAGTCAACATAATAGTGCAAAAGGTATTTGACTAGTGTTTGACTAGCTTGTAGAGAGAGTGTCAGAGGAGAGTGCGAAAATGGTTTGAGAAGGCTGCAGTAAGCACTCTTTACAACCACGCTGAACAGAATGACAACCAACTGAACCATTAGGCAGGCTAAAGAAGCAGAAACCACACTGAATTGCACTCCTGTCAGCCAAGAACAGGGATTTGTAGATACATCAGACACAGACTCAAAATTGATCAGATGAAGATCAGATCAATATCACTTGGTGAGTCTGTGCCCACTGCACTCGGATTCCAAAAATGTGAGAACTTCTATAGTCAGTGGTGGACAAAGTTCTCACACCATGTACTGAAGTAAAAGTGAATGTACAGTAGGTAAAATATTACTTCAGTAAAAGTTCTCCCTTTAAACTTACACTTGAATAAAAGTACAAAAGTATTTGCGGTCAAAAGTATCCAATTTTGTCACAAGACTCTTTGCTTAAACAACTCAGTTTATGCGAAAAGACTTTGTTACTGTTAGTAGAATGATATTAATGAGTCAAACATTGATTGACATCTATTAAAATTATCATGAGCCAAAATCTTTTCAACTACTTGAAAAATAAGGCCACGTGTGTTGTGGCGAGTTCGAGTCTGGATATTCTTCCATCAGTTAATCCTCTCAAAATGTTCTGCTTGCTGTTGAACTGATGGTGAACAGCATTTTGGTGATAAGTATGTAGATACACCAAGCGCCAATCAAAACAAGTTCAAAACAGATTGTGCGCTCGACACTGATTGGTGGCTTGCTGCGTGCTTGACCGGTTGTTTTTATCCGCTCATAAATAAAAAAAAGGAATGACTGATTCAGCAAAAATGTAGTTGAAATGTAGGGAAATAAAATAAAAGTCTCTGCAAATGGAAATACTTCAGTCAAGTACAGATAAACAAAAAAACTGAATTTGAGAAAGATTTTTATTTTAAACATAAATAAGCCGCACCTGTGTATAAGCCGTCTACACTGAAACTAATGAACTTTACACAGGCTTTAATGAAAGACAGTGTCTGTTACACGGTGTAACGGTGAAATATGTTGCACTTCCTTTAAGAGCAGAGCGGTATTTTGGGAATAGGCTGCCGCCGCATTTTTCCGCTGTTACTGCGTGTGTGCAAGACCGAGGAATATGTCCTTATTATTTTCTGATGCTCATTTCTAAGTTTCTTTGACTAACCTGTAACGCTGTTGCCAAGAATAATAAAAAAGCACGAGTTTTGGAAACCTGTCTGTGCTTATATGATTTCTGTTGCAACTGGAGTTAGCGAGCTCTCGCTTCACCCAGACTCAACGCGTTACAACGGCTTGTATCTAAACAGTAGCCGACCAAGAAAGTCATTGTTCACTGTCTTCCTCCTTCCTTTCACAACTATTTCTCTCAGGAGTTTATCTTTAGGCATCATCGTGCATTTAAAAAAAACCTTTTTTCTCCCGATGCCGTGCAGCTCAGAACACATGTGAGGTGCGTTTTTTTTTTCGTTTCCGTTCGGAAATTTTATTGGTCTAACATTATGGGGTTTAGTTTTTTGGCTTGAAGTTTGTGAAACCGGGAAAAACCCAGGAAAAATTCATAAATAAGCAGCTTTGCTGTTTAAGCCGCGGGGTTCAAAGCGTGGGAAAAAAGTAGCGGCTTATAGTCCGAAAAAACGGTAAGTACAGTAACAAATTACATTTACTTCGTTAATTTCGGACCATGTAAAAGGTTTTCCCAGACCACTATATAAAGGTATGCACCGTGCAATCATTAAAACTCTTGAACACATTCGGTTAAAAGAAGCCTCCTCTTACCTCCGTAGTCTAGCTGTAACTCTGCTTTGTCAGTCCCTTGATTGGTGCTCACAATGCAGAGATAGTGTCCGGCGTCCTGCACTCCCACATTGTCGATCTTGACTGAAGCATTTCCTTTGTTTAGCTGGTTCCTGAAGAGTGATGTTCGGTTCTGGTATGCAGAGTCTTGAGTATTCAGTTGGTTCTGTTCATAATAGAAGCTATGAACCACACGGTCATCCTTTTTTCGTTGCCAGGTCAAAACCAAGCTGGAAATGTCTGGGTTTTGTCCAAAGTCAGGGGAGAATTCACATCCAAGAATCACAGAGTGTCCCCTGGCTGCGGTCAAACGACTTTGTGGTACCGTCACATGTAATGGGTCTAATAAAATAAATTGTATTGGTGCAGTCAAAGGGAACTGACCTCTCATTTTAAACATAAAGAGTTAACAGTGAACGGAATAAAATGTTATTTAGGTCAAACCAAGAGAATGATGATGTTAGAAGAAAGATTGCAAAGAATGTTATGAAGAAGTTCAGGGTTCTTAGTCTGCTTTAACAACTCATCAAGACCCTGTTAAAGACCTATATTCTTCAGAACTGATGAAGAAATGCAGATGAAAAGCACAAAGCACCTGTCTTATATCTATACTTCATTCATGAACTCATTTATCTACACTTCTTTCATAAGCACACTATTCAGGTCAGTGGGTAGAGACACAATGAGACACATCATTGCATAATACATTCATTTGTTCCTAAATGGGTTTTACTTGAAAGAAATGCTACCCAGAACAAAAAAAGGAAAAAAAGGGATTGTGTGCTGGTTGAGAAAAACATTCTGTGAGCCTGTGAACTATTAAAGCTGAACTAAAATCTTATAAACCAAATCTTACATGAAATTCTTTGCGCTGAAACGACATCACGTTCAACAAATGTTATTGCATTTAAGATTCCTTCGAATCACATTTCATTTGTTAGTATGATCCAGTTTCTTTTTTTCTTTTTTTTTACATTAATGAATACCATTCAGGCTTCTTTTATTCCCTTTTTCATGAACAAACTCATGAACAAGTTATGAGACAGAAAGTAAACAGGTCTCCATACACCTGGATATTATAACTTAGTCAATGTGCTATTTAGTATTTTATAAAGGAAAAAAAAAACAATTTAAAGAATGTTTGTAGGGAATAATATCACAAATTATTTTTTATTCAAGAAATTTAGATAGTGGAATAGTTTTCAAATTGCAGATTACTATATAATATATAAGAAATAATAATACTAATAATACTTTACTTGATTTGGTCTACTCTAGAATAACTAACTCATTGCATTGCAGGAGTTGAGGGAAGAAGAGAAAATAGCAACACACACACACACTCTTTCTCTCACACAACAGGAAAATGCATTAACGTTCCCTACCTGCGTATGAACATTGGATGATGATTACACTGAGGAAGATGAGGAAGGTGCTGTGCACCACCCTGTGATATCCAACTGCGTGCATTGCTGGTGCTTTTTTCCTCCACCGTCTCCACGCGCAGACAGAAATAGAGTGTTGCTGTTCCGACATCCCACCGGAGCTCTGGCTGAATATAAATACTCCTTCTCTACCCTATTAACCCCTTTGTGAACTCCCTCCTCCTGAACTCAGAAATACTTCTCGACTTTGACCTACAAAAAACGAAAGCCGTTTGACACTGTCACACTGATTATTGGCACGAGCCCACGCGTGAATGCTCGAATCTGTGAGTCAGTCGCTGCGTGCACCCTGCTGCAATCCATTCAGTCAAACACATGCTTCCTTTTACGCCAGACTTCTACTGTCTTGTGTTTAGGCTTTTGTATGAGTCAGTGAAGGATGAACCATGTAGAAGCTTCTACTATAATTACTATACTGCGGTTTATTCCAAGCTATAATTAATGCCCACTTGGATAGGGGGCGGTAGCTTAGTGGTTAAGGCGTCGTCCTGGGATCTTCTTTTGCAACGGAATTTCGTGATTATAGTCACGAAATGTAATCTATATTGCCAAACATTTGTGGACACCTGGTCATAAGTATGGTATGTGCTTTTTTGAGCATCGCATTCAACAGTTGGTTCCAATTGCTCTTTTAATTCCCTCCGTTCTTCTTGAAAGCTGTTCCACTAGATTTTAGTGTGCGCTTGTGGACATTTGTGTTTATTAGCCAAAAGGGTGTTTGTAAAGGCAGGTACTGATGTAGGTGAGGCGAGGAAGCCTGGGGTGCAGTCAGCGTTCACGTTCATCCCCAAGCTTCTTGGTAGGGTTGTGATCAGACCTCTATGGCGGACCATTCAAGATCTTCCTCTCTAAACCATGTAAAGCATATCTGCATGGAGCTGGCTTTGTGCACATGGGTATTGCCATGTTGGAACAGGTTTGGGTTGTGAAGTGAACACAAAATTTTAGGATTCCGCATGCAAAGACATTCAATATGACGTCTACAGAGACAGCAGGAAAAGGAGAAGTGTAGGAGAGTGGAGGTTCAGGTTGGTACTTTAAATGTTGGTACTATGAATGGTAAAGGAGAAGAAGGAGCTGATATGATGGAGAGGAGAAAGGGAGATATGTTGTGTGTTCAGGAGACCAAGTGGAAAGGGAGTAAGGCCAGAAACATTGAAGGTGGGTTTAAACTGTTCTATCATGGTGTAGATTGAAAGAGAAATGGTGTAGGGGTTATCCTGAAGGAAGAGTACAGTAAGTGTATAGTGGAGGTGAAGAAAGTCAAGTCAAGTCAAGTCAAGTTTATTTCTATAGCGCTTTTCACAACAGACATTGTCTCAAAGCAGCTTTACACAAATCAACAGTGATGGTGAATGGTGTGAATTTGTCCCTGATGAGCAAGCCGTGGCGACTGTGGCAAGGAAAAACTCCCTTAGATGTTATGAGGAAGAAACCTTGAGAGGAACCAGACTCAAAAAGGGAACCCATCCTCATCTGGGTGACATCAAGAGTTTGATCATAAATCTTTCAACAATAAAGAACACTGGACAGTGAGAACTAACATGATTACTGGAGTATAAGATTATAAGTGATGTTCTTTCTGCAGTCTTGTACAGTCTATATGGTTAGTAGCTCCGAGTTTTATGAGCTCAGCATTTGTGATCACCACAGATCCAGCATCAGCTTCTCCATGCCAGAGCCTTTAAACACTCCAGGAGGTCCAATGTCAAAACTCCACACATGTAGCGGGATCCAAATGGCACTGGTACGTCTCTAGATGGTTCGGGATGTTTGTGAGTTCGGCATCTACTTCTTCAAAGGTCCGTAATCATCACGAGGTGGGAGGTGACTGGAGCTGGCCAAACCTCAGGGTGTCTCGGGATGGGAGAGAAAGAGAAGCAGTGGAGAGGAATTAGCGTAGCTGCTGTTCATGATATTAACAGCACAAGTTGATAATGTGCATGTGATCAGATGTTCTGGAGCACAAGGTTATGATGTGAGACGTATGTTATGTGTAGGCTTTGCTAAAAAGATATGTTTTTAATCTACACTTAAACTGGGAGAGTGTGTCTGAGCCCCGAACACCGTCAGGAAGACTATTCCAGAGTTTAGGAGCTAAATGTGAAAATGCTCTACCACCTTTAGTGGACTTTGCTATTCTAGGAACTACTAGAAGCCCAGAGTTTTGAGATCTCAGGGAGCGTGGCGGATTGTAGCGTGTTAAAAGACTGGATAGATACATGGGAGCCAAACCATTTAGTGCTTTATAAGTGAGAAGTAATAGTTTGTAGTCTATTCGAAACTTAACAGGAAGCCAATGTAGGGACGATAAGATCGGGGTTATGTGATCATATTTTTTTGACCTTGTAAGAACTCTGGCTGCTGCATTCTGGACTAACTGAAGCTTGTTTATTAATGATGCAGGACATCCACCTAGTAACGCATTACAGTAGTCTATTCTGGAGGTCATGAAGGCATGGACGAGCTTCTCTGCATCAGATATAGATAACATGTTTCTTAACTTAGAAATATTTCTAAGGTGAAAGAAGGCTGTTTTTGTAACTTGATTGATGTGATTTTTGAAAGACAAGTCGCTGTCTAAAATAACACCCAGGTCTTTTACCGTTGAACTAGTGGTTACAGAACATCCGTCTAAATGCAGGTTGAGATGCTGGAGCGTCTGTATACTAGTTTTTGGGCGATGAGCAAAATCTCAGTCTTATCAGAATTTAAAAGTAGAAAGTTATGGGTCATCCAATCTCTTAGTTCCTTAACACACTCAGTTATCCGGGTTAATTGAGCTGTATCGCCTGGTTTAGATGAGATATATAGCTGAGTATCATCAGCATAACAATGGAAGCTAATTCCATGCCTTCTAATAATATTTCCTAACGGAAGCATGTATATTGTGAAGAGCAGGGGTCCTAGAACTGAACCCTGCGGCACGCCATAATTTACTTGCATTAGCCTGGATAGCTCTCCATTTAAATCTACGAAATGGTAACGATCGGACAGGTAGGATTTAAACCAGCTTAATGCCTGTCCCTGAATGCCGATGTAATTTTGTAAGCGATCTAGGAGGAGATCATGGTCTATAGTGTCGAATGCAGCACTAAGATCTAGTAAAACCAACAGCGAGATGAAGCCTTGGTCTGAAGCTAAAAACAGGTCATTAGTTATTTTAACTAGAGCAGTTTCTGTGCTATGATGGGGCCTAAAACCTGACTGAAATTCTTCAAAGATATTGTTCTCTTGCAGGTAGGAACATAACTGTGCAGCGACAATCTTTTCTAAAATCTTAGACATAAATGGGAGATTTGAAATTGGTCTGTAATTTGATAACGTGTTTGGATCCAGATTAGGTTTTTTAATGAGGGGCTTAATAACTGCTAACTTGAGGGATTTAGGGACGTGACCTAAAGATAGTGAGGAGTTAATAATATTCAGAAGAGGTTCACCAGTTGTATATAACACTTCCTTCAGTAATTTAGTAGGAATTGGATCTAACTGACATGTTGTCGATTTAGCTTTGGCAATAACATTATACAGCTCTTCCTGTCCTATACATGTAAAACAGTGGAGTTGTGGAGTTGAAGGTAACACTGTCTCAGGAGATGCTGTCAGAGGTTGAACTGCCACAATTGTTTTTCTAATGTTATCTATTTTTTCAGTGAAGAAAATCATAAAGTCCTCACTACTAAACTGTGATGGAACACAATTTTCAGAGCCCTGATTTGTAGTTAGTTTAGCTACAGTACTGAAAAGGAACCTGGGATTGTTTTTGTTGTTTTCTATGAGTTTGCTCAGGTGTTCAGCTCTAGCAGCTTTTAGCGCCTGTCTGTAGCTGAGCATACTGTCTTTATCTGTGATTCTAAATACCTCCAATTTAGTTTTCCTCCATTTTCTCTCCAGATTACGGGCTGTTCTCTTGAGGTCATGCGTATGACTATTATACCAAGGTGCAGGTGTTTGTTCTCTAACCTTTTTTAACCGTATAGGGGCAACGGTGTCTAATGTGCTAGTGAGGATAAGGTCTATGTTCTTAGTTATCTCATCAAGATTATTAGTAGTTATGGGTTTAGTGAGAAATTGAGATAAATCAGGCAGGTTATTTATGAATCTGTCCTTAGTGGTTGGAACAATAGTCCTACCAAGTCGATAACGTGGTGCAACACGGCTAATCTGCTCTACCGGTAGTGTGTAGAGTATGAGGTAATGGTCTGTGATGTCATCACTCTGAGGTAAAATATCTATATCAGTGACGTCTGCTCCGTGGGATATTATTAAGTCTAGTATGTGGTTAAAACGATGAGTTGGTCTGGTGACGTTTTGTTTAACCCCAAAAGAGTTTAATAAGTCAACAAATGATAATCCTAGAGCATCGTTTACATCATCTACATGAATATTAAAATCTCCTACAAGCAGCACTTTATCAAAATTGATCAAGAGGTCTGATAGAAAACAAGCAAACTCTTGAAGAAAATCAGCGTAGGGTCCTGGGGGTCTGTACACGGTGACCAGAGCGAGTTTTCTATGTATGTCTGAAAGTACAATTTTAAGAACGAGCACTTCAAATGATTTAAAGCTGAATCCTAACATCTGACTAACATTAAGAGAAGCAGTATAAATGGTTCCTACACCCCCACGACCAGTCTGACGGGCTCATGCTTATAAACATATCCTGACGGTGTCGACTCGTTTAAACCCATATAATCACCTGGTTTAATCCAGGTCTCAGTGAGACAGAGTGCATCGAGATTATTCTCTGTGATCATCTCATTTATAATCAGTGCTTTGGGTGCAAGTGATCTAATGTTTAAAAGACCAAACTTTAAAACTTTTTGGTGTTTGTTTATCTGGCATTTTTCAGTTTTAACTTCAATGAGATTGTTTCTGGATCTTGTGTATTTACTTCTTGGTTTTGCTACACGAGGAATAGATACAGTTTCTATAAACTGGGCTGTGTGTGAACTTGTAACTTGTAACTCTGATATAGTGATGAACGTGAAGCTGGAAGTTGAAGGGAGGATGATAAATGTCATCAGTGCCTATGCTCCTCTACGCTTGAGGTTTTCGTTGGGAGTGATGAGGATGGACAGGATTAGAAAAGAGTTTATTAGTGGGACAGCACACGGAGGACATTTTGGAGACAAGGTGAGGGAGGCGCAATTGAGATGGTTTGGACATGTGCAGAGGAGGGACATGGGGTACATCAGTAGGAGAATGCTGAGGATGGAGCCACCAGGAAGAAGGAAAAGAGGAAGACCAAGGAGGAGGTTTATGGATGTGGTGAGTGAAGACATGCAGGTAGTTGGTTTGGTAGAGGCAGATGTAGAAGACAGGGGAGTATGGAGATGGATGATACGCTGTGGCAACCCCTAATGGGAGAAGCCGAAAGAAGAAGATGCGAAGACATTCTATACAATTGTGTACCTCCACAACTGGAGAAAAAACACATATAGCAGAAACAGTCAGGTGTCCCAATGCTTATTTATTAGAACATTAAAATAAATTAAAACAATATTCCGTTCAGCATCCTAATGATTTATGTAATTTATTATTAATTTAGCATCACAATTGTTTGGTACTTGGATGCTTTTCACTCTATGGCCCAGTTTGTCCCAGATCATCTAAATTTGATTTGGATCAGGTGATTATGGAGGCCAGATCATGTGATGCAGCACTTCATCACTCTCCGTCTTAGACAAAAGAGCATTTACATAACCTTTTTGTTTGGGGTCATTGTCCTGTTGATAAACAATTGATGGACTTGGTGCAGACCAGATGGGATGGCACGTCACTGCAAAATGCTGTGGTAGCCATGTTGGTTAAGTGTGCACTCAATTTTATCAGTATCCCCAACAAAGCAACCACACAATCACACCTTCATCCATGCTTTACAGTGGGAAATGTCTCCTTTCTCGAAATTGAACAAGGACATGGCGGTAAGGAACAACAATCTCTAATTTAGACTCATCCGACCAAACGATTTTTCCACTGATCTGAAGTCCTTGCGTTTCTTCGCTGGTAAATCTCCTGCAGCAGATGTAGCTCTTGTGCTTCCTGTCTTAAAGCCTGTTTCATCAATGTTTAATGATTTGGGAGACATTTGAACATACATTTAAAGTTCTTGTGATTTTTTTTGTTCGACCTTAAACTTATGATGGATGTTCTTTTCTCTTTACCTTTGTTTTTTTATTTCTACAATACTTCTTGTAGCAACAATAGGGTTATTCTCGCTGTACCCACCCTTTCCTCTGCACAAGACAGCGGATGGTCTAATGCAGAAAGAAGGCAAGAATAATCATAACCAGTTGAAAATCATTCCAGGCATCTACCTCGTGCATCCGATGAGAGAATGTCAGGCGTTTGCCAAGCTGCCATTAAAGCTAAACGTGGCTACGTTGGAAAATCCAAAATCCAAAACAGACTCTGGGTTGTTTAACACGCTTTTGTTTACTACATAAATCAATACATATTTTATAGATAGTACATTAATAATGAAGGTGCTTTAATAAAAACAATGAAGGTCTATCTATCCATTTATACCTCATAGTTTACACAAAAAAAGCATTAATCCATCACCTACAATCTAACTTTAAATATGAAGAACTACACATTAAAATGCATACGCTCAAAGAAAACAGAAAATAGTCACAATAGACTTTCAGTCTACTATTGATAACACTTCAGATTGGCTTCACACAAACGAAAATTTCAGACGAAATTTGCCTGTTTTCTTTGGCATACAAAATCTATTTCACTATAAAAATAACTTTCCGTAAAAAAATATGACTATGTTTAGCTGGCAGAAAATCAAAATGTGTGCAACCCACCCCAAACATAACTAAACAGAGAGACCTTTCACTGGACTGTAATCCAGCCAGGCTGTGCTTCAACATGAAGGCAAATATTTATTCTTGCAGCGGATGACGACGTCGGGCAGCAGTCGGATTGTGGGGGTGAGGGAAAAAAGAATGACAGTCAGAAAGACTTGTAACAAAAGTAATTTATTGATAATTTCACATACAAAGTTTTTTTATAGAAAATCTATTTACTGGATGACTGTACAAAACGGCTTAGAGAAAGAACTTGAAAAGCGTATTTATTAAGTGGTATGCATAAAAATGGCAGTTAAAATATCTATATATAAAAAATAAATAAATTATTTTCCCACTCCTGAAAAACAAGACTGAGGGGGAAAAAAAAAAAAAAAAAAAGTCTGTTATTGTTTCAGCAGAGCCTGCATTCTGCTGGAGCGAAAACACAGATGGCTTCAAAGGATCTTGTTCACAATATGGGATCCTGAAGGTGTGGCAGAAAGGAAGGAAGAAAAAAAAAAAAAAAAAAATCAAACAGTGTTTTCTCCCAATATTCATCCACTGTATAATAAACACAAATGACTGTTAGTGTAAATCTACCTTTTTGTGGCCAACAGCTGCATCCAGTCACACATCAGTCACCTGATCAGATCAGCATCTGTGTGATGGTGGAGAACAGAACAAGAAGTTACCATTGCGTACTCGACACGTCGGAACATCTACGACTGTAAACCAATCTATGCAACTCGTGCGGATTTAAATTACTTTTATTCGATCTATTTTTAGAGTGGAAAAAGGCTAATTTGTTTTAATACAGAACCATTAGCTCATTTATTCGTAACTATTTTACTTTTAAATAAATTCTATTTTAAAACATGAGATTTTAGAGCAAGAGTTGCATGTATTAACTTTTTTTTTTTTTTTTTTTTTTTTTTTTTAAAGATTTTGAACGTGTTCCTTAGATTTTTTTTTAAAGCAAAAACATAGTGGTGTTGGAAAAAAAATAAAAAATCAAAAGATATTTAGGGCAGAGGTTACCTTTTTTTGTAGCGTTTCCTAAGCCACCTTTTTTGTAGCGCCTCCTTCTCGATTTTTGTTCTTTATTTTTTCAGCCCAACGCGAGTCGAGTAAGCCTGCAAGTTTGCAATCTTCTTCACACTACACAACATTTATCCGAGTGGCAAGTTGGCCACCAGGTGAGGTGGAGCTTCTTTTTTGTTCTTTCATCCCCAGATTTAATATTTTGATATACAACCCCAATAAGCCAGAGTCTACATTTTCTTTCATTTTTTTGGAGACTTGTTAGCGTCAGTGTAACTTTGCTCATACGTTACCTTCTTTAAAACAAGGTATCTATTTTAGAGGCCGCACGGCAGGACTCGCCTCACGATCCTTTTCGATAAAAGAAAAAGATGGAGTGAGTATCTTTAATCAAACATCAGCACTTCCCAAGAACTCAGGCGTAGCTTTCAAAGGAAGTCCTCTTTCAACATCCCATTTTTTGCAGTATTGTGTATAAATCATTGAAAGAAAAAAAATAAATAAATTAAGCACACATTTCACTTCAGGACACAAAATGGGGAGTGTTTTTGTATGTTAGGGTTTTTATGTGGTTTTGGAAACAAACAGGACAGTTTATAAATAGTCATTAATTTAACAGCAGCTACGGTCACTGGATTTGATTAGCAACGGTTTATACACAATATTTTGTTTTACATCCACTGAACAAACGAAGTACATGTATTATTATCTGCATGCAAGTTTTCGTAACAAAAACTAGTTAGTAAATGGCATTTATGTACTGACAGCTAGAAGAAAAGCAAAAATACCAGGTTTTGTTAGCTGGGGAACAAGACTGCGCTTTATTGACTGACATTCTACAGAAAAACATGTTTAGTTCCCTATTTAGGCAACGAACACAAGAATTATTTTGTGAAATGCAAAAACTATAAAACAGCAAAATAAAACGTTTAACCAGAGGTAACTTGTATATACACATACGTTTAGACTGGCCACATTCGCTTTCCTTTACAAAAAAAGAGAAACGTCATAACCAACAAAATAGGTTTTTTTTTTGTACTTTTTGAACACAATACTGCGTCTGAACCCGAACATATTTCCTCAGAGAAAGTTCTGGATTCTGTTAATCCTGTCCAATAGCTCACACTTCCACAGCCGTCAGTTTAATTTTGATGTTTTAGTGTTGGGTTTGTACCGCGGCTTTTAAACACTTTTTTTGTTTCGAAGCCTTTTGGTCGAGATCTTTTTTTCTTTTAAGGATCACACGACTCGAACCGAGCCGTTTGTTTGCGCAAACCTTGACTATTTGCAAGCGTAATCCAGGCTTCTACGTTCTACCCACGATTATTACATACACCGAAAAAAAAATGCAAAATAAGAAAATCAGCAAGCAAACTGCACAAGCAATCATCGCAAAGAGGAAGCGCTGAAACGACACTCCTGAGCAAGCGTATTCCTTAGTGTATCTACAAAATGGTTTGGCCAGAAGATTATTAAAAAGAGGTGAACGTTTATATAAAAAAAAGAAAAAAAAAAAAAAAAGGAAATGGACAAAATATCTAAAAATTACTTTGAGCTGTTAAAAGGAGTTACAATTGGTGGCGGTTGACCGGGCAACCCCGAGTGAGCGGCACGTCTCAGAATCTCCCGTACGGATGTTCACGATAGCTTCCTTTATTCTGGCGGGCAGGGGGAGCTTTCCCTCCACCGCTACCCCATGCAGCACCTTCCCAATCATCTTCAGCTGCCAAGGAACAAGTGGGAGAAAAGAGACAAAGAGAGAGAGAACTTTTAGTATGAACTTGGGTTCTTTCACAAACACCTTCTTTGAATATTTTGGAATAAAAAAGGTTTATATGTAACTGGATTTATAAAAAAAAAAAAAAAAAAAAAAAAAAAAAGGACTGCAATAAAATGTTTATTGTGCTTTTTTTAGGCGCTTCTACAGAACATGTGTAAACCGTAAAAGCAGCACAGACAATTTGGGTGTTAACAGGAAAGGGCTGAAAACTGACCTTCTCACATGAATGTTTTTTTACCCAACACACCCAGTGTTTATTAACGCTGATGTCAATCGGGAGCGACGGGAACAAAGCTGTGTAACATGCATCCAGTCAACTTACCGTATGATTCGTAGTTCTCCTGAGCCTCGCCGTGACCGTAATCATAATATTCTGTTTCTCTGTTTGATAAATAAATAAATGATTATTGTAGTGGCAAGAAAACAACAAGGTTCTATTGAAAATTCCTGCTGAACTGCAGAAACTCACGGCTTGACTCGTTTTTACAAAAAAAAATAAAAAAATAAAAAAAAGGGAACCTACCCCTGTGGCGCGGCCTGGCTATAATAGTTTTCGTAACCTTCGTATTGAGTATCAGCGTAGCTCTCGTCATACGCCTGATGAAAAAAAAAACCCAAACAAACGAGGTTTCGTTTAACAAGTACGCGGATGATCATAACATCGATTTTCGTTAAATCTGATTGAATTGCTGTAGTTTAGTAGCTAACGAGGACTTCAGGTGCAGCGGGCACAAACAAATCAGTGACTCACGTATTCCTCGTACGACTCTGGTGCTGGGTGCTGCTGGTGAGAGAGGGCGGGTGCAGGTGCCATCCTCTGCGAGGTGGCAGGGGGCCGGGATCTTCCCGCGGCTCCTCCGCGGTTAGCAGCTGCGGAGGGATGGCCGCCTCGGCCCACGGGCGCTCCTCTTGCTGCTCCGCCTCCTCTGGGGCCACCTCGGGGGGCAGCGCCACGAGGAGCACCACCGCGTGGGAGCATGCCACGACCTCTGATTGAAAAATAATTACATCGGTCATGTATCCATAATGACAGTCAATCACTGATATTATTAAAAAGCAAAGCATACTTGAAAATGTTTTATTAGAAAGCAGTCATACCTGGCCCCAGGCATTGGAAGTGGTGGGCCACCGCGGCCCCGACCTGGACCTCCACGGCCTCGATTGTGTGCGTCCTGCGCACCATTCAGATATCCGACATCCATGAAGGGATCCTGGTGCATCTCTTCCATGTTGTCCACCTATAATCATGAATAGAATCATTTAAGGTGACCATCGAGGCTGTTATGTTCTCTGATCTAGTAGATTAAAAAAATGGAAACATGATCTAGCACCGATACCGTAAAACCCTTCAATTACTCACACTTAAACACAAAACTAAAATGTCTTCTTCAGAACAAGCCTTGAATTCTACTGCTGCAAAAATGACTTACGGGCATGAGGAACTTCTTGACCTCGTCCATAGCGTGAGCCATGCGCAGATAGCATTCCGGGATCGGCGCAAACACTTCGATGTACACGTGCAGTTCCATAGACAGGTGAGCGTATTTGGGCTCCCCTCCCTTCCGTAGCTCTTCTTCCTACCAAAAAAAGAAATAAGTTAAGGCAAATGTATTTATTATAAATCGGGTAAACACCGCCTCCTAGTGGCTAAAAACAGACGGCTGATGCCAACCATGTACTCGCATGTTCGTGTCTGGTGCTAGAGAACGCACACGGGATTATGGAATTTCAGTAGGATCACACAAACCACACATGTGTACCTTTCACAACATTAAATAAAAGCTGAGGAAAGCTCTAAATAAAAGTCTACCACATTTTTTTTAAACAAGGGTTGGCACGTGTTTGTGCGAAGTCATTCTGACGAGACTGGTCATCGTGGTGCACCATATAAATAAATGATTCTCAAAAATGGAATCAGAAACCATAGCTCGTCGGTCAGGGTTTGTAACAGTGGGTACAATACTTTTTTTTTTTTTTTTGTTACTTCCATATGGGGAAACTTGTCAGCTATTAGTATTACTTCACAGCTATGCTTGATTAGACAGATCATTATCTCCAATATCAATTTACTGCATATGTTTATAAAGAACTCACTGACTAAAGCCAGTGTATAGAGTTCACCTAGCAGGAACATCGAACATCTAACTTTAGTTAAGAGCGAAGATGCAGGAAATGTTTTCTACCTTGTTCTTGTCCCTCATGGAGCCCTTGCCAAGGACTGAAATTTTCGCTCCGGTTTCCTCTTGCAGCCTTTTGATGGTGCTGCCCTGGGGTCCGAGAATCTTCCCCACAAAGTTGAACTGGTTAAGATGAAACAAGAAGCGACTTAGAATTACGGAAGTTTAAACAAAAGTTCTGCTCGATTTAAATAGTTGAATATAGCAAAATATAGATATTTTTTTAACCAGTGATTTTCACAAGCGTGCTGTAATTTTGTTACTGGAAGCAAATTGCCATTGTTACAAGTGTGTGACGTAGTGACCGACAGTCTGTGGGTAGCAGGTAGTGATTTAATTCATTACAATAGTATTAGTTACAGTCCTAGACTACAGTGTGTCATTTAGTAAAATTGTTGGTTGATGGTATGTCAAGGTATTCGTTTCAAATGTAAAAAAATTGCCTTGACAAGATAAAAAAGAAAGAAATATACAACTGCTTAGTTTCTCTTAAATAGAATGAATACATTTCCACCCACTCACCCGAGGATACTGTTTGACAGGAATAAGCACTCGTTCCTTCACTCGCACGTTTTTGGCGGTAAACAAGTCCAGGTACGCCTCGCCATCTTTTTTCGGTTCGCCTTTCTGGATCCGTTCGATCTCTGTAAAAACACCACAGTGTGAAAATGTGCAATGTGTTTGTGCTACCGTAGTTTATCTTTGTGGGTGAAATCTCTTATTTTAATCAAAACTAGTACACAAAAAAGGAGCGTGGTTTGGTGTGGCCATGTGCTTAGTTTAATACTTTTGCAATACTTGTCTAAATGTCTAACAAACTACATTTGTCTTATTGAATATTTCAGCATTTATTGATCCATTTCTCATTCATTTCATCTGCAAGAGTAACTTGACTCCTCCCCAAATACGGGGATTGGAGCCCATCGTGACCAGACAAGCGCCGAACGCAAGATTTGTGCAGAACCTGGTGACTCGTTGCCGCTGCAATCCATTTAAAATCACCCTTCGATCCAATCATGAATTGTAGTGCATCTTCTTTAAAGGGGGCAATAGGGGAGGTCTGACTCCCAAGATTGGATCAGGGTAAGACGTTTGAACTCCTTTAGCCGACCCTAAGCCTAACATATCTATAAATGCCTGCTCGTGGGATCTAAATATTCCAGAATGCTGACCAAGGCCTGGGATCTAGAGACGCGAGAACGTGGGCAGGGACTGAGATCTAGAGACGCGAGAACGTGGGCAGGGCCTGGGATCTAGAGACGCGAGAACGTGGGCAGGGCCTGGGATCTAGAGACGCGAGAACGTGGGCAGGGACTGAGATCTAGAGACGCGAGAACGTGGGCAGGGACTGAGATCTAGAGACGCCAAAACGTGGGCAGGGACTGAGATCTAGAGACGCGAGAACGTGGGCAGGGAGTGAGATCTAGAGACGCCAAAACGTGGGCAGGGACTGAGATCTAGAGACGCCAAAACGTGGGCTCTGGAAGAAACAGCCTGTTGCACCTTTTAGGGATGCGCGCGTGCATGAGACGGTATAACATGCACGCCACACGGGGGTTGGATTTAAGAAAAACGTTAAATAAATAATTATAATAATAATATTAAAATAGCAAATAAAGCAAAAAATACCCCCCAAAAAACCCACACATTTCAGGGACCTCGGTTTTCCTGCACTCTTTGTTCAGACAGGAAGCTCAGACCCATGCTAGGCTAAGCTTTGTTGACTAGCTGGCCTAGCGTTAGCACAGCGCTCCCACGTTGTTAGCATTACCTAGCAACAGTGCAGCAGCTACGTGAAGGTTACAAGCGATTTTATATACATTTAAAATACTTTAATATTAATTGTGCACATCCGATTACATAAATAAGTCTAAATAAACAGACCTGCAGCGAGCAGTTTCATGGCGTGAGTGAACGAGGCATCCAGACTGTCCTTCTCCGCCAGCAGCTCCGGGAGATATTTACTCTCACTCTCCATGCTGGGGCTACTGCCAGTGCTGTTCGGTTTCTTAACCTTGGTGGTGGTGGTGGTGGTGGTGGTGGTGTTACGGGCTGCGTCCATGAATCCGAATTATTAGCAAATTATTCGATTTAATTCCTGAGCACTGAATACGAGAAGACGCAAAGATGATACGCAGCTCTTCTAACAAAGCTAGAGGATCCTACCAGGTTTTTTTTTTTCTTTTTCTTTTTTTTTTTTTTTCTCTTCCATCAACCGGTATTCAAAGAAGCCCCGCCCACCAAGTGCCGATAAACTATTATGATTGGGTAAATCTTGAAGTAACACCCAATCATATCTTAGAACCTGGGAAAGAGTCGTGTCTTATGAAAGGGCAATAGGAACCGGAAGTTACGCTTTAAAGGGGAACATTGTCTCTCCAAAATGGCGGATGTCACGCGTTGATTTAATTGCACGTTTTTGCTTCGAATTGAAAGTTGAAAAAAGGATTACAATGTCTAATGTGAATCTTTTTTCCAATTATGATGAATAAAATAATAATCGTTGTGTACTTGGATGGAGATCATTGCACTACACATCAATCCATCCATCATAAATCTGGGCCCTCAGCCTTCTCATGGCTTTATATGTTCATATGTATTGACAAAAATATCCAAATTAGTAGCCCCATCTGCACTAGGTGATAAGCATGTTTTAGGGGAATAACATGAGTATGTCAAATCAAACATTTCATAATTAGACAAGTAATAAGGAAGATGCAAAAAGCGCAATCATAAGGCAGAGACAGGCATCTGGTTGACCAACTGTGTGTTTTGGTAGCTAAACAGACTTGACATGATTTTCATTAGGATATGGCAAACGTGTCATGAAATCCCATGATGCACTGAAGGGGATTAGTGTCCCAGAGGTGTCCAGCAAATTAAAAGGAACGTGTACCATTAGGGGCAACCTTTTTTTGCCACGACATGAGTACAGTACATGTCTATATACATCCAGATCATTCACATACTCTGCTGAAATGTTTTATTTCCCACAGTTGCCTGGCTTATTTATCATCATAAAGTCTAAGTGATCAATTTACTGCCATGGTTAGATCTACATGGTTTTTTTTTTACTCTTTGGCGTTGTAAATGTTACAGTACACGTTCAGCAGGTTTTGAAGTCTCACATCAGATATGCACCTTCCAGACAGCTCATTCCACTCAAATGTAGTCTGCATCCAAGGCTTTCTAACCCCATTGTCAAGGCCTGGTCTTACTAAACCTATGGTAGCTAAATGGATTCAAATCACACTCCAAAATCTCACAGCAGGACTTCCCTTACTTTTTTCCAACAACCAAGATGCATAAAATTTGGAATGAGATGTTCAAAAAGCATAAATGTGTCTGATGGTCAGGTATGCACAATTGTTTGGCTATACAATGTATTATTGTCCAGCATTGTGGTAGCTTTGTATACTGTGGAAGTTTTGCGTATTTTTTTTCCCTTTTTTTAAACTGGTAATGAAAAGTAGTTCCAAGTAATTCTGACATTCAGTCATAAAATAACAAAATTGTGTTTGAACTGTTTAAAAGAGTGAAACGTGTGTAAAGAAATATGAGTCACCCCTCCGCCAGAAACCCAGCTGGGTCAGTAATCATCCCCGAGACAATCACCTGCAAATTGTCCCATCGATCACAAAAGAAGTGCATGTTGTTTTGCGAGAGTCGTCCGAGTCATCCTTTGTGATTGTGGTTCTCAAATACAGCGATACAAAAGATGTTAAAGGTTGATTGTGCTCTATATTGTTATCCACACCAATGCAAATAATGGTAAGCCAAAAAAAGTTTGCACAAATTGCTGATTAAACCTACAAATATCTTGGTTTAATTTACTAACAAGTTCTAAACATTAACATTAATAATTCGATTCCATTTCATCAGGGCAAATGTTTTTTCACACTTGCAAGCAAAAAAAAGTTTTAAAGTTTCTGCTTTACTCAATAGAAATTGTGACATTTATGGCCCAGGTCTAGTCTGTAGCTAATTTCAGAAAGTGTAATGACTAAAATATACAAAATTCAATATGGCACTTGAAGTTTTATTTGACCCAAATCACACATTCTTACTTTTTTCCCCCAATAATATCTGACAGAAAATATTTTTTACATATTCCAGTGAGTAGTAAAATAATGAACCTGATTTTTAATCACAAATTCACAATTATTATTAGAGAGCATTAAACTGACATTCACATGAATAGAGAATCAGCTAGCACTGCTGAAATAACATACGACAAACAGATTTCTTATAATCAGTAGTGATGTGAGTTTATCTTCACTAAAGCAGGTAGTGTATGCAATAAAAATGATTTGATCATGAGGCAGTTAAAGAAATAACACACACTACCAGCGTTGTTTTGGTTGAAGGCTTAGACAGTGCAGCCTACTGAACGTTGATGTATTGCTAAAGTAAGAAACTTTAGCTAAAGTGTATATATACAGCTCTATAAATCAGAAGGCCATCAAACACTGCTGTTGATGCTACTGTGTGACTAAATTACCAACACTGTTATTTAGAGCTGACAGATGGGATTATAACCCGAGCAGAAAAATATGAATTAATTTATTAATGTCAGGTTGTAGTCCTATCAGTCAGCTCTAGTAAATGTACCATGTTGTTTTAATAACCAGCAAAAAGCTTTGGAATGCTTTCAGGAAATGTTCAGACAAATTGTCAGAGAAAAGCCATAATAAGCCTTTATCGCAATACTTCCTTTGCTGATCGTCTTTCATATCGTTCTTCTGGGATATGTGCAAAAGGTTCACAAAAACATATCCTGAGCTTGCACACAATATATATATAAAAAAAATAAGACAGTAGAGCAAAGTGGTGAACTGAAGCTCTGTTTGAAATGTGTTAAGGTGATTAAGACACACACATCACATTAAAAGCAACAGATTTGGCTCTGAATACGTTAACCCACGAAAAGTGTTCAAACTACCCCATCACTACGCACGCTATATTGCTGGGAACGATAATAATCGAGCTGGGTTTGAACCAGGAATTGTCCAGAATAAATAAGATTACAGTCGGGTTCACCGGGTCGACAACTGAAGGCACGTGAATATTCTCTTTGATCCAAACAACAATGCGAGAGGGATTGCGAGATGATTTGACAGAATAAATGAAATTAAAGACAAACTGATGACCCATAAGACGAGTAATCGGAGCTGAAAAGGCTGAAATGTGGCAGGCCGGCAGCGGGGGTCCCACGCGGCACAAACGCCGTTGGATCAGAGTTCGGTCCAGCGGGAAGGGAGTGCCGCTTTAGTGCAGGAAGCGAATGCTCATCTTCTGCTCAACGTCAACTTTCTCCAGCACCTGAAATGAGGTAAATGAGCATCATGTACGTGCATCAATGAATAATAAAAAAAAGTCACCATCGATCTATACAATTGTTACAAAATTATTTTGTTCAACATGCTCAAGAGACAGCTGGGTTTTATTCAGGAACAAATTTGTGAGGTGAAGTTTCACCATGTGACACCATACATGTGAAATAAACCACAATAAAAAAAGGCTGAATAATTATAAATGAAGTCCTTAATATCCTAGAGTTATACAGTTATAACTACAGCTAAATATTAATTACATATAATTATATATTCATAACTATTACTAAATATTGATTACACAGTTATAGAGTCATAACTACAGCTATTGATTACATACAGATATATAGTCATAACTACAGCAAAAGTATTAATTACATGTAGTTATATAGACATAACTATTGCTAAATATTGATCACGTCAGAGTTAGCAGACAGATCTACTTATAAACAATAGTTTATTCACATATAAATTAAATTAAAATAAATTCTTTCAACTTCCAATATGTCATTCGGCCCTACTCTTTACCGTATGAGCATCATCTGTTTTACCTTGATAAACTCGTTGAAGGAGATGCACAGGTCTCCGTTGGTATCAGCTTCTTGAATGGTCCGGTCTGCGATGCTGCCTAACTGCTCGTCAGAAATATTAACACCCACCATCATGCGCAGCACCTGAACACACACACACAGGAGCATGAGTGGGTCACACTCCGTTACTGCATGGATTAACGTATTTCCTTAGTCGCATTAACTGAGAAGATCCATCTTGTTCACCGTTTAAAAGACACTGCCAATGAATCCTCATCTCGGATTGTTCAGTACGTATTACTATCTAGCAGCAGCTTTGACAGTATTCTGAGTTTTCCTGCTATCTTCGGGACAGCAGGTTAGATGTTGTACTTTCTTTATAACATGAAGAAGAGGAGCATTTATTTGTCACATATACAGCACCAGTAATGTTAGGAACCTGGCATCAGAGCACAGGGTCAGCTATGATACAACACCCCTGGAGCACACACACAGGGTTAAGGGCCTTGTTCAAGAGCCCAAGAGTGGCAGCTTGAACTCCCGACCTTCCAATCAGTAACCCAGAGCCTTGAACACTCAGCTACCACTTCTTTGAAAAGCCTTTTTAACCTCACCTGTAAATTAGAATCACTGTGGATAGCTTCTGTAATGTAAGCCATTAGAACTAACACTAAATGTACTCTCAAAAAAATGTACCTTTTAAATGTACTTAAAAAAAAAGCTTTAATCAATTTTAAACTGCTGTAGTGTGGAGCAAAACACTCGTACATGCTGAGTATCAATAACAATGGTAACAGAAACTCTGCTTCACATCAACTGACTCATCCCACAAAATGTTCTTTAACCCTGAAACATCAGTTGAAAATAAGTCTCTTTTAATGCCCTCTATTAATCAGGCAGTTCCAGCTGACAGTGAGGCGTGTCTCAGGGGATTATTAAAGAAACAAAGCTCACCGTGTTTCCTTAAACAAAAAAGACGTCAAGCATTATGGAAATGTTCTCACCTGGAGTAGCTCATCTCGAGAGATTTTATCATCTCGGTCCAGGTCGTAGAGACGGAAGGCAACTGGATGACAAAAAAAAAAAGAGTGGAAAATGAAAGAACTGAAAGTATTGGCTGTATGTTACAGTGAGAGAAACCTCTGTAACAAGGTCATTCTGACAAAAAAAATTGAATGAATAAATATTGTTTCTTTGTAAAATGAATCCATTGTCTTGTCTGCTCCATAACAAAAATGATCATTAATAAAATGCAAAAATAAATATATATTTATGTGACAGTGCATATTATCAATACATTCTGCTTGAAGAAATATTTGAGGAGAATCAAACTTAAATCACATTTGGGTTTGTAAAATTCTTTTACACTCATATGTGGGAAGGTGTGTATTCCTCTCATACACATGCAATAGAACACAACCCTGTGTGGATGATCTCTGAGACTCAATGCCATGCACACTCACAGAGCAGTTTGTTATTCCTGCTGTTGAGCGGCTCGATGTTGGGATCCTTGTTCTTCTCGTTGTCCTCGACCGGCCGGAAGTGCGCCAAGGTCCTCATGAATCCTCGGAAGTTCACCTGATCATCTCTAAACAAAAGGGACATGGAGGCAGATCACACAAACATTCTCTTGAAGGGGGAAAGGGCAGGAAGGTTCTATGACGAATATGTGAGTAATGTTTATTTAAGGAATTAGACGCCCAGTTGTCTGAAAGCAAACCACTTAATCCAGAAGAATACAGTAAAAACACGGACCTGCATTACAATACACCGAGAATTACGCAGTCTATGTGGCAATCTTTCTAGGAACGTAATGACACTCTCTCTTAAACCTGACCATGGCAAAAGGTTACTCTCTCCCTGATATATAAACACTATAATATCTGCACTGGAAGCCGGACATTTAGTAACCAAGCCGTGCTGCATGGCGTTTTGCAAGACGCATTTCATCCAGCATTCGCGTGCAAAAACGGCAGGCAACTCGCATTAAAATTGCAACATGCGTTCGTGGTGTAACCGGATACAAAGTCGTGCAGAATCGCATTCACGCCGCTATTGGACGTGTGGCATAGTTTAGCACCGGACTCACCCTTCTGAGAAGAAAGCATTAATTATCCGATCACCAAGAGGGTTGATGGCCAGCTCTGGAATTCTCTGGAAGTCTTCACGGCTGAACAGAAAAAAAAAAAAAAAAAAAAGCGTAAATATTCTGTTCATGACAAAATGTGCCCTTTAAATTTCATTTTCAGTTAGTCAAACACTTGCGATACCTCTATTTATTATGGTTTATTAACCTCAAGGGTGAAAAACAAACCAGAAAGGAAATATATAAATATATAGCACATATATATGAGTAAAAAATACGTGTCCTTCTATAAATAAAGCCCTTTAATGCATCTTTTTTATGAAATGGCAAACTGTTTTGGCTGATGAGGAACCAAACACTGCTGATTATTTTAAAATTTGTTACATAATGATAAAGTGGTATAAAATAAAATAAAAAAATTGGCGCAAATATATCAAAGATCTGAGGTGTTTTCTACTGACATCCTCTTACACATTCACACAGGTCAGGTTCAGGTTATGTCGCCGTAAGAATGACTGCGCTCGAAGTATATTTTCACACTAAACTGAAGCTCAACTTGTAGCAACTAAACACAAACCGAGTCACCTTGAACTCCTGTAAGCGACTTTAACGGAGACAATGTATCGTGTACATCCTGACCCAAGGACACGAAACTTTGGCTCATGTGTACTCCTAAAACAATCTCAAACACACTGCCTGGTCTGTCGTAATATTTTCAGTGTAAATATATAAGTAGTCTAACACACGGAGCCTTTATACTGTGATTAAAACATGTTTCAAGAGTAAACAGACCCAGATTTTGTACTATTACGTCCCATAGTTCATTTCAGAGGAGGCCTACAGGATACACAGCATCAGATATCTTTGTACACGTTTCTGGCAACAAGAGTCCGGATCTTGATCTCAATCTGATTCGCGTTCCTGCACGAAAATTTGCCATAAAATGACCTGCTCGTATTAAAACTTCAGCGGATTCAAATAGGAAATAGTGTATTGAACAATAGACTAAATAAATGCAGACGAACTAAATTGAAATAATGAACGGAAGTTTTCACGAGGGTCTGTTAAACGATTCACTTTCGGCAAAAGATCAGAAACATCACCACGAATGAATGTTTGCGCAGCCCGTGTTTCGTTCGGTTCGGTTCGCTCCTGCTCTCGGCACTAGAACAGGATTTCCAGGTATTTTGCTCAGGATTTCTGTTAATGGAGAACAAACGTGGCTTATGAGCCGTTAAAAATCCTCGCTGGGAAGCAGATGTGGCTACTTGTGGCTCGCTCGTTTTTCCACCTTAATAAATAGCTGTAACTCTGAACCAGCTTCAGGATTCATTTACATTTACGAGTTTTTTCATTTCGCAAATGCTTCGACGCAAAAAAACAAAATCCAAACATAAAGCCGCCATAAAAAAAATTCATTCCCTTTTCCTGTATCTAGTACAAAAGCGACAGATTATAGTTATGGATGTGTACATATATATTCCCATTCATCAGCCTAAAAGAGTCAGGAAAACACTCAAATACTGCCTAAAGGGTTACATCTTAATGTAAATCGTAACGTCTTAAAGCTCTCAGTATTAAATCGTACGCATCGTTTAACTCCGCTTCACCTCGGGTGCATCACAGAACAACAAGGCCCCATCGTTTTTTAAATCCTTGCACATAAAATACAAATATGATTTCACTTTAAAAGCCAAAAGGAACCACTGATGGGTAATAGGGGGAAGGAGTAACACATCAATAAATGTGTAGCATTTACTGATTTAGCACAAAAATGCAATTTCTCCAAGTTCATCTGATGGTAGGGTGATGGGGGGGTTGTTTCGCTTTTCAAACAGCTGCTCTGTTGTTCCAGATTTGGAAAAACCAGAAAAGGTTACAAAGACAAACTGAGACAGAGACGACTGAGAAGTAAATCCATCTTTTCTGGCCCTGATGCAGATGTAAATGATGAACATGAAGAACCGAAAAGCTCGTTGTTCTCATTAAACCCAGATTTCTCCTTTTTGTAGTGAAGGTATAATTAGATGCGATTCTTAGGGGTTTTAAAAGTACGCACTAATGCTGTATTGTGAGTTCTGTGTGTGTGTGTGTGTGTGTGTGTGTGTGCACCTGAGAGCTCCGTTCTCGCCCTTGTCCAGGCTGTGAAATCGGCTGTAGAGGCGAGTGATCTGACTGTGTGAGACTGAAACAGACACAGAAATCATCATCGGGGCGTTAAATCATAACCCGCTTCGGTCACACACATAAACCATGGTGACACGACAATTTTCATTTGAATCAATAAATATAGATTAATATGAATGATAAATTATGAATGAAGAAATCAAAATGGGGCCAATAACATTTGCACAAACCCAAAGATTAAATATGGCGTGACAGTGAGTCAGGAACTCTTATAGACGGGTCACGCTGTGACTCACGGTGCGTTAGATTACACGGCGTGATTAGTCTGGTCTATCCTGTTCTTCTATCAGAGAATCATTGTTGAGAACGTTTTAATGTGGGTCAAACACCACGGTGTTAAGAAGTGTACGGGGATCAGTAACCTCAAGGACAAAGTGGATCAGTTACTGGGATCAGCGGCATAAAGTGATGTGATTGCTGCTGAAATTAAAGTCATGCATACGGGTCTCATGCATCTTCATAAACACGAACGGGTGAGAGGCCGCAGTCATGTGCATGTGCTTGTGTGTGTGTAGCGCCGGAACTAAACCACAGTGGTGTGAAGATCACATGGTTTAAAATAGCTGCCTTGAGATAAATAAGGGTTGAAATAACCAGGATAAACGTTCAAGTAGTCAAGAACAAAGCATGTGTAAATCCTAGATACACAGAGACCTGAACAGATTAGGTGTACTCCTGGCATTAAAGCAGCTACCGGATGCATGAACACGTGACAGCCATCGAAAACGCTGGTCGTGTTAACAGAGTTTACCGAGTGAGACTGTGAAGAAGAGGAACACATACGCACCAGTCACACAGAATAAGATTTACAGATTAGGATTAGAGATCGTAAACATCAGCAAAATACAAAAAAGAAAATCAGTGGTGGTGGACATATCAAACCCTTAACAACTTTACCTCTAACCGTTTTGGGAATTGGAAATGTTTGCAAACAAGGAAGTCTTTTTTTCCTATAATTGGGACCCATTTAATTAAATTTGAATGCAGGAATGAAAAAATGCTCGACTGCTGGATTTAGAAGAAAGTCGCATTTTAAAGATTATTAGTCCTTTAAACTAATAGATACTCCAGTAAACATTACATTAGTAACAGTGATGCAGTCCGAATAAGCTGTCTATTGGTTTTCCAGGAACATCAAGTCAATGCTCGAGGTCTAGAAGTCTAGAAGTAGTCTAGAAGAATATTAAAGTCTTACACAACAACAACAAATCAGAACTGGTCTGAAAAAGTGTTTTTACAACGTATGTAAGTGTCGCTTCTATGAGAAGATCGTCAATGTTTAATACTTTTGCATTTTAATCCCAAACAGAATCCCTTCATTCTCATGGGACATGATGCAATATGGAGCAATGAACAGATATAATACATTACCTAGTGTTTTTTTTTTTAGGGAAACATTTCAAACACGTTTAACCACAGCACTTAAAGATTTACCAACCCGACAATCTATTGATTCTCGGGTAAAAATCCTAGAGATACTCCATTGCATTAGTAAAAGTAATAGGGCTTTAGCTGTCGGCTTTCCAAGAACAAGGAGTGAATGCTGGAGGTCTATGAATTGTTTTATATTTAGTTACCAACGTACAATATATATACGAATTTTCGAGGTCTTCCCGAGCAGTTATTTTAAATCCAGGATAAAATAATGCTAATGGTTTGGAAAATCGAAACAGATTTTCAGTCGACGATATAATGCATTACCTAGTGTTATTGTTTTACAGGAACATGTCAGACACATTTAACCACAATCCTTAAATATTTACCGACACGACAAGCTATTGATTCTCAGGATGCTCATGTGAACGTTTCATTAGTAAAAGTAATGCAGTCTGAATAGTGCTTTAACTGTCTATCGGTTTTCCAAGATCAAGAAGTCAATAATGGAGGTCTATGAATTGTTTTATAAGAGTATTAAGGTCTTATACAGCAGTTATTTACCTTTTAATTGTTTCAACAACCAATCAGAAGATGTAAGATATAAATATAATGCCATTTATACAGTAAAGAAACCCCTAGAAAGCTCTATAACGTAGGAATATTGAAAAAAATCATATTATACTGTTAATACATATTCAGCTGCCTTTATTAAGAATGTGATATTTTATTATTTAAGGGTTATAGTTTTATTGTATACTCTGTGAATCTATGTTGAAAGCCTGTATTAGGTGGCCTGTTCATGCTCATGGATTTGGAAGTGTGTCGAGAAGTCATGAAGGTCTACTTACACCCCGTTTCCTTTTTAATTTCCTCGATATCCTCCTCTCTGAGAAGTGAAGATGCTCTGGAGCCCATGTCTCCTCTCCCCTGTGTTGTCACTTGTGAAATATCTTCTGCTAACTCAATCTTCCAGGTTAGCCGGCTAAGCTAAAGGTTTGCTAACTAGCTCGCTGACTTTATAACAACAAAAAAAAAAAAACGTATTGTGTTATATTTGCTCTGTATTTCCAACTGAAGGTTTCTCTAACAATTCTATGAACACTTTCGAGTTGGTCCTTTTTTTATAACAAAACGGTTATAACAGACACTGAGAGAAAGCGCTAGCACTGCTAACTGACCACTACCCTCACTGATTAGATAGTATGTACTGTTGTACCCAGGCATGTCGGTTTCCCCGCGACAACACCCGCCCCTTAACGCTGATTGGCTAATGGTATTCTCATGTAGTATCCCATTGGATAGTTCACACGTCAGTCATATTGACGTCCCCCTCCTACGCCAAACGTACAGGCCTGATCACAAATGTCTCTGTAGGACAAAATAGTGCACTATTTTGTGGATTATATACACCTATCTGACGACTAGGGCTCAATTTCGGCAGCTGAAGGGGTGAGTGAATTTTTTTTAGCTTATTCAGGATCAAAATAAACAAGGTTGTAGGTTGTATTATTTGCCTTTTAGCTAGGTGTTGAGGGAGACAGTGGTTGTAATAATACAAAAATAAATAAAATAAATGAGCTCTTGAAAATGCCTTACATAAAGCATTTTAAAGTGCAATAGTCGTTATTAGTTTTTTACTTGTGCAAATTGATTGAAAAAAGGCTCCACGTGATAAAAATTAGTTGCATTTTCACCATGTTTAGTGATGGATGAAGTACACTCTGTAAAATATTACATCAGTAAAAGTAAAAGTGCTCCCTTAAAACTTTCACTTGACTAAAAGTACAAAAGTTGTTACCTTCAAATGTACTTAAGTATCCAAAGTACTTAAATTTATTATTGCTATAATGTTCCTATTATCATTTTTGTCACAAGACTCTGCTTAATCAACTCAACTTTAAAAAAATAAAATAAAATAAGGCCATAGGTGCTGTGGCAAGCAGTTTCTTTCATCATTAATTCTTCTCTAAATGTTCTGCTTGCTGTTGAACTGACGCTGAACTGTATGTTTACGATTAGTAGATACCACCAAGCGCCAATCAAAACAAGTTCAAAACAGAGCGCGTGCTCGACCCTGATTGGTGGCTTGCTGTGTGTTTGAACAGTTACATTTCTATCCTCATAAATAAAAAGGAACGACCGATTTCGCAAAATGTAGTTGAATAAAAAGTGATAGTTGACTTTGAAATGATAAAACATACTTAAGTACAGTAATGAACTACATTTTATTTGTTACTTGTCCACCACTGATTATGTTTTCATATTATATTATATTATTTCATATTATATGTATTAAAAACGTGTGTTTTAATTAGCTGAGAGAACTCTTCTGGGAGAGCGGACTTCCTGTCTGGAGTATTTGATGAATGGGCTTCTTTTTCATACACATGAGGGCTTAGGTAATTACAAAATAAACAAATGAATAAATAAAGTAATAAATACATACATTTTTGATTAATGAATTAAAGTCCTAATCTTAAAAAAAACATAACAGAATGCAACTTCGACTTCTAAGCCCATGGTTCTCAAAATACTACTTAAGAATAACAAGTTTAAAAAATGTGGACATCTCCAACAATAACTCTCAGTATTGGGCAGTGCATTTCACACCTAGGTTTTTAGTGGTGTCAAACCTAAATCAGTTTACCTCTTTTAATACCATCATTACGACGCCACTGCTGTAGAAACCATCAATATTATAGAGAAACGCAGCACAACAACTTTAGCAATCTCATACAGTAAGAATGAATGGCTTTTACTAAAGCAAGAAACCCAATGAACACAATTCAGCAAGTCTCCTTTCACTGTAGCCACAGCTGCACCACTTGCATACATCATCAGCCAGCAGAAGCATCGATATTAACCTAATGAAATTACCCTGGGTTTTTTTACTTTTTTTTTTAAAGTCCATCTTGTAAATATTCTTGTAAGTTTATCTGCAACCAAATCTGTCAAAACCTCAGAAAACAGCTATCAAATCCACAGTTTGTGTAGTTTGCTACAGATGCGGTTTGCGAGCTCTGACTAGTGCGCGGTCTGACCATCCGATCAAAAGACTTGAAAATACTGACATTATTGTACACCTGCTAGATGGCCTCACAGTAACCAACTCGTAATCTGATCGGTTAAAGCAACAGCTTAAAGCAAAATGTAGTTCTTACATCTGCCTACCAATGACATCAGTGTCAATAACATTATACCAATATTTTCTATTGAGAATATAGAGATCTAGAGAACAGATAGAGAATCGAAAATACAATTCACAAACAGACGAAATTCACAGACAAGAGGACAATGTAGAATATGGGAAAAACAAAAACTAGAACTGTATAATTCGTAAATGGTTAGGTTAAAAACAAAAACAAACCATAGTGTGTTGTTGTCACGCAATGCAAATGTAAGCAGTTCAATCCTGAGTTTACTGTCTGTTCAGAGTTTCTGTACATGCTCTTTCCATGTTGGGTTCCTTCCAGGCTCTCCAGTTTCTCCCACCATACAAACACTTGCCACTAAGTGCACTGGCTGTGTTAAATTGCCCTTGGGTGTGAATGATGCCCTACAGCAGACTGCTGTCCTATTCAAAGTGTATTCCTACCTTGTGTACAGTGTTCCTGAGGTTGGCATCAGTAAAAGGGTAACTGTAAATGAAATGTGTGAGTGAGTAAATTCATTTGTCCTTGTTGAAATAGTTTTTATATAAAAGCATGTTTTAGTAACAATTTCAACAATTCTGAAAGCCTCGACGATTAAGAGATCATAACTGTATGATATCAAGAAATAAAGAGCTTGTAGTGTGTTTCCTTTAGTGCGTCATGGACACACATGGACGCACTCTCACGACCTTCTTCCATTCTCAGATTGCAACCACACCCCAAAGTAGGGCATAGGGCTGTGATTGCGTTTCAGTGTGGTGCAAATGTAATGCACAGATAAATGTAGAAATTGTGTACTGCTCACCCCAAGTCTGTCTTTAATTCTTAAATAATAATAATAATAATATTAATAATAATAATAATAATAATGCAACAGTCATGGAAAAGCAAAGCAATGAAAAGTTTTATTGTTTCAGAAGAAAAACAATGAAATTCACTATTACCAGTATTGTGGTTGCCTTTTTTTTTTTTTTATGTCACAGAAACTTTTTCATAATTTTACATATTTATTGTCTAATAATTGTTCATGGGCAGGGATTTTTGTGACATTGAACTGCAATGACAGATTAATTATTTTAGTATGTCGTTCTTTTTCTCCTTTCAAAAGAGCAAATTAGCTATATAAGGAGTGTAGAAGAATTGTGAAAGTTTTTTTTTTTTTTTGCATTCATTTTTGCATTCCAAAATAAAGAGCTCAAGGCGTTGGCAAGAATAACCATCTCTCTAAATAGCTTTAATTAATTTGCTCAAATGCACATATGCGCTTTTGGTGCCACAATATTTTCACACTATTTTCTGTGGTTTTGGAGGCTGCCAGTACGGATGTTGTTATGTCTATGATTAACTTTGGCTGCGGGTTCGAGTTATGCAGCCTGCACACTAAGGTTTCCTTCACAGTGCTGGGTAAATATTGATGCTGGTTAAATATCCAGCATGCCACAGTGGAGCTTACTTAGGAGGAACATCTGGAGCAAATCCAGAACCATCACCCTGATCAAACTCCAAGCTCACGGCCATTACTCCGAGGACCACACTTATACTGAATCACGGGATTTTCACGGGTGATATATTACACCGAATATAGCAAGTGAGAATGAATAAGCTGGGGTGAGAGAGCTTCAAATGTAAGCACTGAAGTAAAGTATCTAATGGGATCTCTGTTTCCCTCTCACAGACAAATCAAAATAAACTGTCATCAGTTTTGGTTATATGAGAAATCTCTACCATGTGTCTATAAATATCGCGTGTTTCCATTTTTATTCCTGTAGTAATGTTGTATCTGTTGTAACAGAATTTTTTAAGCCTAAACTGAAGCAAAACATGACAACCAGATGAGGATGGATACAGTTCTGTGGCTTTTTAATCATCTCTCTGGGAACTTGTCCCCAGGCTGAGATTGCTGACATGATCAGTAGAGTTCATCTGCAGTGAAGACAATCGCATACAGAAGAACATTCAAATACGGCTTCCCTATTAAGCAAGTCTGATCTACTGAAGACATTATCCCATCTTCACGTGTCACCTCAATTTCTCCAGTTCTCCACTTGTTAAATCCAGGTTACAACCCCCTGTATCTCTTTTCTTCACAGAGGATTTGGAAACCAAAATAGCAAAATGTCTTCTCACAAAAAACTCCATATTATCAATTAGTTAACAACAAGTGTCTATACAATACAAATAAATCTGATCTCATCCTGATGAGAACAAAATCCCAAATCCCTGTATTGTAGGTATTCCTGTTATTCTGTGTAACAATGCACGCCTTCACTTGAAGCATTTTAGTTTTATAAACAGCTCCAACTATTTCCAACAAGAAAAGTCCCTTTGTTCAATTCCCAGTAGGCCATCAAGTCTGTGTGATGTCTAAATCAGAGACCTGACATTAGCAAAGATGGCACCATGGGGGTGGTCACCACTGGTGTGTGTTTAGGAATGCTAAGTCAGCCGTAACCTTTCGAAGCGATCTAAGTGTAACTCTCTTCGACTCTTTTCCATGAATCGTGGCCAGAATCCTTGTTTCGGGTCAGAGTAAATAAATACATTTATAACATTCAGCCAGACACTAGTCAGTGCTAGAAATTCAACTTGGAAAATAAATAAACCTGTGTTTCCAGGTTGTTTATGACTCATTCTTATCAACTTTGTAGTGCTATGTCAATATTGTTATACTGGTTGTGAAAAGAATTTACATGTTGGTTTAATGTCCAACTTGGTTTCGTCCCAGGTTCTCTGGTTTCAAGGTGGATTAAACACCAAATGATTCCTAAATACTTTAGAAATACATAACTGCAACCCTACACGTGTGTACTGCTTTACCCTTATTCCTGCTGCCCTTTCTCTGACTCAACGAGATGTAAGAGGCTAGTATAGAAAAGTATGCATAGAATAGAAAACCTTGAATTATTAAGGCAGCTAGAAAATGTGGGCTAACAACATAATTAATTGATTAAAAGTTTGATCATGTTTGGTTTGAACGAACAAAAAGTAGCTATACATTCGCTTTTTCCAGGTACATTTGGAAATCCAGGTCCTGACCTCTCATTAAGCGCTAAAAATATCACCAAAATATAAATACATTACGACTTTCACCTAGTACACCCAAAAGAAAAGGTATGAAATGAAGAGGATATTCATGGGAAAAATGTAAGCCAGTGATTGTGAAAGAGTTTAGGCCTTCAGAGAAGGTCTTGCTGGCCACGATGGCCATCCAAAGAACCCATGAGGATCTTTTCAAAGGTTCTGTTTCATAAAACAGTCATTAGAAAATTTTAAGTACAATATGATGGCAGATTATACTAAATTCTGAATCGAGGATTTCTATGGCAGTAGTTATGTTTGATCTTGTGCATCATTTTAGTTCTCCATGTCACTAGAGGGAGCCACATTCTAAGATTGTGATCTAAAGAACTTCAGGATTTCAGTACTTGATGATCGTTGCACAAATACAAAAATTTTTAAATACTAATTAATATTTTAATAAAATATTGTAATAAAAGTGTAATAAAAAACACCCCATACATTAACTACTATACCTGATTTAACCGATAGCTTCCATGAATAGAATTTAAGTGTGTGTGTGTGTGTGTGTGTGTGTGTGTGTTCGCGCGCGCGCGCGTGCATGTGCTTTAAGTGAAATAACAGGCCGAGCCCAACAGTCAGACCCAAAGAGGCCTTTGAAGTGGCGTCCATCCCTCCATCTTTCTTTCATTCTCCGCCAACCACTGCTGAGGTTGAGCTCATTAAAAATCACACACACACACCCACTTCATTTACCACAACCGCACAAATCTACACACAGTTGCATGATGGCATCACCTCTGTCATCAAGTGAACTTTGTAGTGATTGACTGAATGTGAACACACAAACACACTTAATGCAGAGGACTTTTTTAATGTTTAAATGTGAAATGTTAACAGTTTATCGAAACAAATTTCTACACATTTTTTAACATACATGAAAAAAAAATTATTTCAGAGAGCTTCATCAGTTCATAAGATCCCAATGAAATCACCTCTGCCTGTTTACAGTTGTGTAAATTCCATTCATCCTTTCATTACTTTTACTCTGGTGGATCTGGAGCCTATCCTGGGAACACTGTGTGAATACCCCTTGGATGGGGTGTCAGTTTATTGCCCATTACACCCAGTGGAAAGTTAGTTATGTTGGTTAATTAGATATAGTTAATTCACATAAAGACATCTGGTAAGGAGAAGGAAATCAGAGAACCCAGAGAAAACCAACACATGGAAATAAATCATCAGATTTTGTACTTTCTTCTTCTTGCATTTTCAAACCAGACTCATTACTTTAATTTTAATCTATATGGTGACACGGTCAATATTTTTTCTTCTTAGTGCGCACCCATTTCAGTCCATCAACCTATTTCTTGTCATTGCGTGGCTTTTTAACCTCTGCTGTTGTATCATTTCCTGGCGTTCACACACCACAGATGTAGACTAACAAATCTAACAACAAACCAGGCAGAAGGCAACAAGAAGTATGGAGTTAACGTGGATGAGACAGAGGAAGTCAGTGATGTAAACATGACTGAAAACAGAAACATTCCTGATCACCTGATCATCATCATCTTTTCTCTGCTTGTGTTCTATATAGTGGTTGTTCTGCCTGGATACATTTATTAGATAACAAAAATTGAAATTCTTTAGTATCAATATATTAATATGATGTGAAGTCCAGTTACCAGCGTGACACTAAAACAGGTAGTAGTAATGACTAAGTTTTCCTTAAGTACATGTCAGAGCCCAAACTTCTTCACTTTAACTTTTACCAGAGTCTTTTAAAACATCAGTATCTGTACTTCTACTTGAGTGAACAATGTGTTTACTTTTGGTATCTCTGATCTAGAACACTTAAAAGACCATGTAGAAAGAAAAACCAAACTCAGGATCGCACCAGAAGCGCTGGATCTGTGAAACACAATGCAATTATATGCTTGCTTTTATAAGTACTGTTTTAACAATTAACTGCTGTATTTATAATGGATAATTTTTTCTTTATTTTAAAACACTTACAAAAAGATCAAGGCCAGAGTGAATAAGACATACAACATAAATTGAGTCCACTTTTCTGCTTTCAGTTTCCATGCTGAACAGCCTGCTTTACTCACTGCGTTTGACTAATGGAGGCCACGACACTGGAAATTAACTCACATCACACCGGGTCAGTAAAGTAAAGCTCTGCTGCCATCGATCTCTGGCTCTACAGCTTACAGGCGCTCCAGATAACTCTCTTTAATAGCTTTCGGCCCATCACTGGTTCAACATTCTGGCATTAAGCAGCATGGTAAAAGCTTATATGCTTAGATATTCAGACTGCTTTAACCATTAATAACACACGCAGGCTTTAATAATACAGAATAGCTGATCGTTTTCCATCTCTATTCCTCTCCCTGTCTCCTTCTTTCCCTCATGGCCTTGATCAGTGATGCAGTCATGTGTTGTGTTAAAGCAACTATTTCTGTGTCAGATTTTTTTGTCAAATTAGGACATTTGGTTAGTTTATAAAGATGAAATGTCTTTTGGAGAATGTTCGAGCTTCGGTGTTAAAAAAAATACTTCATGTAGTAGAAATGTTCACTTTGTCTCTAAAACTATGCTTCGTAAAAAATGTTATTTCTCCACAAATAGTTCTGATTAACTTTGTATGAACCCCATACACACTTATTAAGTCATAGCTGTTCCTTTTGAAACACAGATTATGGAAGTACATTTTCCTAGACAGCTTACAGCATTTATTTTCATTTTCTTTCATGATTATATTCATACTCGAAGCCTTAATTAAATGTACTAATGACCCAACCACCATCTCACTCATCAGTAATACAGACTGGGCCTACAAAAAAACACTAACACTAAGTGTAATAGAGCGCTTGGAACGAAGTAACTTCAAACTGATAATCAGCTGATTATAAAGGGATTATACTAAAGGGAAGAACTCAGCCTTGACCTTTAAAATAATGGAGCCATTTTAAAACATGGATATATTAATAAACATGTTACTGAAATCTTTTCATGGGAGGGCCAGTAAAATGTTCCTCATATCACCAAGAGTTCAAATGTTCTTGCCAATCAGAGCAAAACTAGCCAATAACAGGGGTTTGTGAGCTCATGTATTTGGAAGAGGGCAGATGGTGTCCTGTTATACTGTGCCGCATGAGCAGTAGTTCAAAAAGATGTGGTGACCCTGCCTTGAGAGAGCATGGGTTATCCTTTACCCATTCTAGGTAGTCGTTATAGTGAAAAAAATGGTGGGATGAAGTTTATTTATTGCTTTGCAGTGGATCCTAAGTCTATCGTGGGAACAGGCAGGAATACTCACTCGACCGAAAAGCACAGTCCATCTGAGCCCAGTCCATAGGACCCAATTCCATTGCAGGGCATCATCCACACAACCAATAGTTTTATGAACAATTTAAAGTCGTCACTTCATCTACCTGCATTTTTTGGGATGTGGCAAGAAACTGAAGAACCCTGAGAAAATATCTCAGGGTATATTGTATTGTATATCATTGTATATCTGCTTCAAATGGACATTCGGTGCAACCCAGATGAGAATGGGTTCCCTCTTGAGTCTGGTTCCTCTCAAGGTTATTTCCTTATGCCATCTCAGAGAGTTTTTCCTTGCCACAGTCGCTCATCAGGGACAAACATACTTACAAAGAACATATTTACATTTAATCACCACATTATTTGTGTAAAGCTGCTTTGAGACAATGTTCATTGTTAAAAGCGCTATACAAATAAAAATGAATTTAAATTGAATTGAATTAAAGGCTTTGTACCCTCTGTTATACCTTCATTTAAATAATTTCCACCCTATAAAAACATGTTAAATGCTTAGAAATGCTTTGAGGGGGGGTATTAAAAAGTTTCGAGACCAGTGGTGCTTACTGGTGCTATTCTGACCACGTGCGTTCCTACGTCTGATTTCATCATGGACAGCAAGTTAGTACAAAGCGTAAACTTTCTGCATGAAACTGGGCAAATCTGCTGCAAGGCGATGAGCATAAGCCTCGAAAACCAACATGATCTCACCTCTGCACTCAGATCCTTGAGAATGAAGAATTAGAAGCTAAAAAGACTATTATTTTGACCAGCACACACACTAGGCTGATGGTGGAAAAAGTAGGCTAGCTGCATTAAAAGTCGTTAGATGACCACATTCTGGATGGAGAAATCCTCAGCACTGCTGAACACATTTGTCTAGACCTCAGGACTATATTCTGTGCCAGAAGTTCAGAGTCACACCACAGGTCTAAAAACCTGAGAAATGCAGATATACCAGGCGTATTTATTATACGTTCTTCCCGTTCTGCATGTTCATTCTGGAAAGAATTGCATTTATTTGTTGAGATATGTAGCCACAATAACATTAGTAAGAGCAGCGTATTATGGGAACGATACGGATGGTTGTGTTTCACAATTGTGGCAGTTTTGTGAAACCGTTCACCACAGCCCCACAAACACATCCAAATACATTATATCCAGGGTGAGTTTTATGCTGCCAGAAATGTGTGAGTACACACAGATGTGCATGAAAACAGGACTGTCATGACTGGACAAAGCATGTTGGTGTTCTAATTTGTGCCACTTCCTTGCTCGTTCCATCTCTGAACGATTTCCCCTGAAGAAGTAACTGCTGAGTTTTCCATTTCCTTTTGGGTCTTTTTGTGCAGTTAATGTGTGAGCGTAATGTTTTTTGTGTGTGTGTGTGAGTGTGTGTGCGTGTGTGTGGTCTGGCTGATGGAGGTGAGAGAGAGGGTGTGTGCCTTTTCCGTCCTCTGTTTTGCCTCTCACAGCAAAGTTGTGTGACCGTAGCGTGTTTGAAACATGCATGACTTTTCAAAAGTGAATCATATGCTATTTATTGTTGATGTGTAAGTCTGTGTGTCAACAAGAGAATGAGTGTGTATGTAAAAAAAAAAAGTCTATCCTTTTCTCAATTTTTTCCACAGACAGTAAATGAGAGGAGAGAAGTTCGCCATGGGTTACCGTTAAACATCGGTCGGTTGTCTGTTCCCAGGCCAGGCACATGGATGCAGTTATGCGCCACCAGCTGTGTGTGTGTGTGTGTTGAGGAGTCACTTCAGGTCTCTTAGAGCTTTTAGTAGCATTAATGTCTTTGCTGTACTGGTGAGCACAGAGGAAGGAAAAGCATTTGACAGATGCCAGTCCACTGCTGTTCCCTTCTTGAAATAGCAAATCCAATTAAATGTCACTAATCTGATGTTCATGCAGAGTTAATAAGCCCTAGCTTATTAAAAACAGAAATGGTTTGTGCAGGAAGGACTTTCACAAGTAAAGCAGTTTCTTTGAATTAACTTTGTCTCAAGGCCAAGAACGACACGCTGTGAAAAACAACTCGCTTAAGGACAAATACTAGATTTAATCATGTTTTACTCATCATACACCCGTCCCTCATTTACAACACACATTACCATGTGTAACATCTCCTCATATCCACTGTACAGCTGTAGAGCTTTAACTCTTGCGGCAGCCTTAATAAAGACTAACTCAACACCAAATCTGCTATTTTGGACGATGTCGACAATAGGCGTGGGATGTAAAAAAAACAAATTTCTGCCCGAACGCTGTCAGGAAAAGCTTGACCTTTCCATGTCACTGCTTCACTGTTACTGAAGAGGTTTGTAGTTTCGGTTGCAAATGTCTAACCACAGACCTTTTCCCATTGCTCGACAGCAAACACTGTTTCGAACAAAACTATACAATAACTTTTAGGGATGCCATGAATATTTTTTCAAATCCTTTGTCCATGTAGTGAATAAAAACCACTACATGAAACCTACACTACACTACAAAAACCAAAAATAATCAATGTGATGCATCTGAACACGAAACCACACTTTCTACTGCGTACTGGAAAACTGCGAAGTGCTTTATTCCTCCTATACCTCATCACTTTTTATACATTTCAATTAATACATTTTCTGATAATGTATTTAGCAATTATTCAGATGTCACGATTTTCATCAGTTTGTCATTTAATATGCCACCCGGTATCTACAAAACATGCCTGTAAGTAGACAAAGCTATGTTTTCCCAACCTTTTCTGGTTAATAAGACCAAAATATAGCTTGCTAATATCCAACAATAGAGTGAAACTTGTACAAACCTTTTAATGAACAAAGTTTGACTGGTTGCACTGTTTGAACTGTGGGCATGTACCATATTTATTATTACTTAAGGTCCCCGAGTTCCGATCTTACAATGACAATAGTGATCAACAAAATTGTAAAAATGATTTTACGGTTAGCGTTGCAGGCAAATGCAGCAGCTTATGCTCCACCCTCCACTCGCAAACCGTCGGCCGCCCATGCCTCTGCAGCCGCATACAAAAATACTGTATAGTTCATGCAGTACGGTACAGTAAATTGCTCTGTTTTGCTAAATGATGTACTAAAATTTGTAAAATTATTGACATTATTATTAACAAATTACTCAATACTGATCAGCATTTGTTGAAGACCCCTGGGCAGGCTAGGCCGTGTCTCGACTTACGATATTTTCAAGTTACAAGGGGGTCGTCGGAACACCACCTGTATATAGATAATCCATTTGCACTACCACAAATCTACTGGACTGATCGGTGCTGCAGTGTCACTGTTTCTGCACCTTACTGGCTTATATTGTTTTTGTACAAAATTCTGTACACACATTTTATGTTGTGATCCCCAGTTAGTTTTGTGTAGTTATGTGGTTTGTGGTATTTTGTACATTTTTGTTGTCTCGGGGCCGTTTCTAGCCTTTTTGGCACCCTAGGCGAGATTCCCATTGTCACCCCAAAAAATGGCTCCGCCTTTCCACCACAATGCTCCTCCCCCACACCATACAAATCATTCGCTGAACATATTTGATAATCATTGCAAAATTGTCTAAATTTAAGTATGTAAACATATACAGTGGAACCTCGATACTCACGACATTGACACTCACAACCTCGATAGTTCGCGACTTTTCATTAGGAACCGGTCCAAGAGTAACTCGCGAAAAATCTAATCTGAAGCCGCGAGTGTCTTCGAAAGTTTGGAGTAACATGAGTTTGTATTAATAAATTACATAAAAATGTTTGAAAAACTATTTTATTATTGTATTATTCATTTAAAGTAGTAAATAAAACATTTATGACAAGTAATTCACAATTTTTGTTGAGTTTAAAGTAAAGTACATCTACAATTCCCCTTGAAAAATTAACCATCAAATAGAGAGAGTAAAAACCTCACGATTTTTTGTTACTCACAAGGGGTCATAGAAAGTAACCCCCGCGAGTATCGAGGTTGCACTGTACTGTATATTAAACTTATCTATGCCTAGAAACAGTGCTGGGTTGTATTATGTAGCACCTTCGTCTTGAGGGAACATGGTTTTGTTTCACTGTGTACTGTATTGCATATGACAAGAATGACAGTCAAAGCCTTGACTTGACTAAGGAACATTTCCCAAAATGGATATACCACTTTCACACTTTGGACCAGTGTACATGCACCCATAATCCTCTGTTAATTGTCTGTGTCCTCATTTAGATTGTATCGCCAACTTTATGTGTTTGGAAAAGTAGCAGAAGAGAAAAATGCGAAATTTGAAAAAGTCACGGCATCGTCAGACAGGGAAAAAGCCTGGAGAAAACGGGAGGGTCAATGCTGAGGTTACGATATGTTTAGAGTAATGGCACAAACAGATTCTGCTTAGGGCGACTAAGAGTTAAGATTTTTCCAAGTTGTGGTGCCCTTTGCTATGGTTTTCATTTTCAAAAATGATAGTCAGCGCTCCTCAGAAGCCAGTTTAGATCATGTGGTCTGATAGCCATAAGGCGTCTGAGGCATTAATTCCACAGGGGGTTCAAGACGGTTTTTTTTTTGACACCTCAGAGGGATATGACATTTCTTAAAAAAATTGCTGACACGTCTTATGATTCTTACCCCATTCTTACCCCCCTTTGTCTCCCTTATTCAAAACTTACACAGTATGCCTCATTATGTGAATATTTTCGTTTTTTCATCTCCCCTTATTCCCCCCGAAATATTTGAGAAAACCTTTGTTCCCGTTCCCATTCCTGGTGTGTTATGTCTGCTCTTAAGGGCAATTATGGTTAAACATGACTCTAAGCATGACAGACATTGTTTCGGGCCGAGCTAGTTCTTCTCTTAGCTCATCTTGTCAAGTTATTTTCATATATGTCAGAAAAGAAATCGCAATTATTCTCAATTCTGAGAAAATTAAGCATAAACATCCTCCTCCCAACACTCACTGGCACACATGCACACACCCCACACACTGAATACGGTTGGAACAAAGCCACAGATGCTCTTTTCAAATGTACGTTTGCTTGCTGGAAATCTTCACACCTGCATTTTTGTTTACATTCAGCTAAAAGGAAGACTTTATGCGTTATTTCTCAGCACCATACTGCTAAGGTGATAAAAAATAAAGTAATCACACCCCCATTCACCCACCATCCCTCCCTCCCACATGCCTATGTGCACAAAGTCCCCTCGAATTCTTTAGAAATATGTCTTCACCCACACACACACACACACACACACACACACCTCATGATCGTAATTGTAAACCTGTTCAAAGGCCTCCTGGAAAGAATCAGGACTAAACAATCATTGACGGTGAGAAAGTTAAGTACGATAGATAAGGGGATGATTAAAAAAAAGAGAGAAGGTGCGATAGATAGAGCTAGAAAAATAGGGTGGTGTGAAAATGAAAGAAGTAGAATGATACAGGTCGGAAAGACGGGTACAAATAGACAGAAAAGGAAATAGAGAGAAGGTAAGAGAGACAGATGGGGGATATGCAAAAAAAATGAAAAGAGGAAGATAAGGCAAAAAAGATAGAGAAACAGGAAGGGAGAAACGGTAAGACAACCAGAAAGAGAAAGAGAGACAGCGTGATGGGGACAGACAAGAACAAAGAACATAGACACATAGTAAACAAATTTAAAAGAGAGATGGGAGATAGACATCATACTTTTGAGAAAGCAGAGAGAAAGGTAGGGCAAGAAAATGTAAGAAAAGACAGACAGAAAAACTGAGAGAGAAAGACTGTGATACAGAGAACATGAAAAGGAGAAGAATGAAGAAGACCGAAAGGAGAGAAAATTAAATAGGAGGTGTTTTGAAACTAAGAAAGCTATAATACTGAGATTAGGCATGAAAACGAGTCGGTAGTAAAAGAGATAGAGATGATAAAGGAGGGAATATGAAACATTAGATACAAATAAAAAACAAGATATTGTGAAATAATCAGCATAGTGGCGGGGATGGGGGATGGGGGTGGGGCAAAGGATTGTAAGAGAAAGAAAAAAGTGAGCATGAAAAAAGTGAGAGATGTGTCATGAAAGAACGACAGCAGGAAACTGTTAAAGAGAGAGAGCGCACGAGAGAGAGAGAGAGAGAGAGAGAGAGAGAGAGAAGAAAGAAGGTGTTGATTACTTTTGTTTATCAACTCATACTAATACATACATGTAATAATATATTATTTCTATAAATGTATTAAATGTATGGAAAAGAGAAAACCGAAATATCACATGTACATACAGAAAGTATTCAGACCCTTTACTTAGTACTTATTTTAAGCACCTTTGGTAGCAGTTACAGCCTTTTTTGGTATGACGCAACATGCTTTGCACACCTGGATTGGGGGTTTTTCTGCCATTTTCTTTAAAAATCCCCTCAAGCTAGGTCAGGTTGGATAGGGAGCATTGGTGGTTCATGTCAGGGCTCTGGCTTGGCCACGCTAGGACATTCACAGTGTTGTCCCTAAACCACTCCTGTGTTGTCTTGGCTGTGTGCTAAGAGTTGTTGTCACGTTGGAAGGTAACCCTTTGGCCCAGACTGAGGTCCTGGGTATTGTGGAACAGGATTCTATTGAAGATATCTATGTATTTTTCTCTATTCAGCTTTTCCTCAAGCTGCTTTGACCAGTCTACCAGTCCATACTGCTGAAAAACACCCCTTGCTTTACCATGCTTTACTTTCGGAATGGAGCTCAGTCAGAGGTTCTTGGTCACCCCTCTTCCTAAGGCCCTTCTCCCCCGATTGCATAGTTTAACCGGTGACCAGCTTATGGAAGATTCCTCTGTCGTGCCAAACTTCTTTAGTGCAGCAGAAGTTGTGTAGCCTTCCATCTGTGCCTTGCGACAATCCTGTCTCTGTGCTCTGAAGGCAGTTTCTTTCACCTCATTGCTTGGTTTTTGTTCTGAGATATATGGTCAGTTGTGAGACCTTAAATAGTGTGTCTTTTCAAATAATTTCAATGAATTTACCACAGGTGGAATCCAATCAAGGTGTAGAAACATCTCAGCAATGATCTAGAGAAATGAGAGGCACACAAACTAAATTTCAAGTGTTGCTGCAAAGGGTCTGAACACTTATGTACCTGAATCTGAACACTTGTAGTATCAGGCTGCAACATAACAAAAGTGAAAATAGTGTTTTGACTGTGTGGGTCTGATGTACTAGGCTCCTTGCACCTGTTTTAGATATAATTAGTTGCCATTCTGTTATATACAAAACCGCCAAGTCAAAGCATGCATGCGGCAACATGCAAAATGTCCTCTCTTTCATACGTATGGATTTGAAGTAGGATCACACAGATGTCAGCTCAAAAAACAGGTGGAGAGATGAAACGTACAGCCGATTGCCTTTTTCATTTGATGTACTAAACTTCGTGGTAAGCCATTATTATTTTTGTTTGCCTCACAAAATTAGCCAAATGAAGATTTATCTATACGCATCATTGCTGGGTATTTAAAAAAAAAAAAAAATCCTATGAATAAAGTCACATAGGAATTTAATCTGGAAACCACGAAAAAAAATCACTTCATATCTTTTAGTGGAAATACAGTAGACAGGACCCTGGAAATGATCTAGAATAATACCTATGTATACTGTGTGTACACAATTACGTTGCATTGGATTACATGAAAAGGTTTTTTTGCACCCTGCTTCCCTATCCAACAGGGAACCAGTCTGTTATTAGGGTTCTATATAAAACCCCTAATGGTCTTTTTTTACATTGTCTTTGTGATTTAAGACCCAGACCCAGACGCTCTGGCCTAATTATTAGGTTGTGATTTTTTTCTTCCTGGTTTTGTCTTGGATTATTTCTAACTCTGATTACATTTGGTCATTTGGCAGACCCTTTCGCCACAATGATGTAGATATCAGGAAGACTTAAAAATTATTTATAGTTGAAAGTGTTTTAATGTAAAACCATTTTGAGATTATATTTATGTATGTTATATGAAGCCTATTACAGCTCCTTTAGTAGAAAATAAAGTCTTCAAGCATCAGTTCTTGTGCTTAAAAACAACTTAAAAACAAACCCCATATTTTTAGGGTGTAACCACAATGTTACAATCCACCTCTAGTTTGTAAATCAGGGCTGAAAATGAGTTGTCTTTGTCCCCTTACCATGTTTGTCTGAAACCTGGCTTGTAGGGAAGTGAGTGGGTGTGGAAAAAGGCCTTCACAACCTCTTCCCTCCTCAATCAAATAATGATCCATGACCCTCATACTAACTATCTCAAGCTCTGTCTTGTGTTTTTGTCCTAATTTCCCAACAAAATTGCAGGAAACACAATCTATTCTCGTTGGACTTGTTGTTTTCTTTTTCTTCCTTTTTTTTCCTTCATGTGAGAAATAAATGTTGGGTATTGATTCTCATGCAACTGCATGGGAACTGCAGCTTTTGTGCTTTTTTCAGGCTGGTTCTTCCTACAAGCGAGAGTACTGGAGTTACACTGTACATATAAATACATTTTTACCAAGTTTACCAAATACAAACTTGACCAAGCTTATAGCTGTGATAACCGATAACAGGAACTTACTTGTTTCCTGGACGTTCCATGACGTCAACCACAATTATAAATTAATGAAAAGTATGAGGTCATGCGTTAACAAACAAACATTTCAATTGTAACTGTCGTATTACAAGAATAAAACATTTTCAGGAACTTTTATGGGATGTAACTTGTCCACTTTTGTGGTAGTAGCAGACACATTGGTTATTATCCCATAATTCAGTTATTGGGAGTGCTTTATTTTTTGAATATGTAGGTGTAAAAAAATCATTACAAAAACAACAAAGTCATAATGGGTGTATATGTGCTACAGTATTTTACATTCTTAAAAACAATGTGAAAGGTCTGTGGACCGAATATATCCATTTTATTAAAGAATTCTTGACTTCGTTTTAATTATCCACAAGAGACTTACTGTATATTTTTCATTGTCACGTCCTGAATTTTGTACAGAGCGATATCAACTTGCCATGTGGAAGGAACGTCTCTGGAAAAGAAGAATTGAAGAATCTGACTGGGTTTATGTAAGAATCCATGTAGAGCATGTGTAGTAAATTTATTTTCTAGAATATTTCTTACTGAATCACTTATTTCGCAGTGAATATATATATATATAGGAAAATAATGGCGTTTCTATGAGTGACATTTTTTTTTTTTTTAGTTAATAATGAAAAACAGTTCTTGGTAGTGGAAACTGGGTTTATTGGTAGTGTAATGGGCACTGAAGCAGGACGATGTCACTGTGGGAACAAGCGAGAGGGAAAGGGAGAGAGAGAGAGAGAGAGAGAGAAAGAGAGAGAGAGAGAGTGAGAGAGAGAGAGAGGGCAGCTCTTATTGGTCTCAGCAGAGTTAAATCTGATGAGAAACACTACCTTAAAACAGACTACTGTAGTGAGACCCCCACTCTCTCTCTGTCTCTTTTATATTTTTTGTCTAATCCCTCTTTATTTATGATACCCTCTCGTCCATCCCTTCCCAGAGACGTGAGAAGGGTTGGCTTATCACTGTCAGGGTCCCCGTGGTCAAAACTTCACGGGAACTGTGTGGGAACCGTGATGTTGGCCGAGCTGTTCCTTTCCCAGAATCCTCCTCTCCGGTCCGCTTAGGAAACATTCCCGGACTAGTTCTAACTCGCCGCGTCTTCTCACGAGCGCTGGGAAGAGCGAGGCCTAATGGCTTCCGCATGGACGCAGGTAGCAGTGACCCAGGAAGTGGTTTCAGTGTTCCATGAGAAACCAGAGAACGTTTTGAACTTATTATTTGCTCTGTATTTTTGGGGTTTTTTTTGTTTTGCTTTACTTCCTTGTTTTTGCCCATCTGGAGTGATCTGGTGTGTATGACCTATTTTAAAAGATTGAGTATAAATGGTGACACAAAGCAACGCGACCCAGTCGGCTACGTGGAAAAAAATCAGACCTTTTTACATGTGAATTTGCTGCTTGTAAATGTGTGATTGTTGTCAGTAATTAAAATAACACCGTTGCAGGTTGTTCTGCTGTGGTGATGTTTATTAGCCTGTAATTGAAAGTGTGTTCGTAATTATTAAAGATTATGTGAGACACGTTTTTGAGAGAAAGGGTTGCTTCTGATCGAAAATTGGTAAATGACAATCCCCATAAGTTGCTCTGGATAAGGCCATCTGCCAAATGCCATAAATGTAAATGTAAATGTTGTGTGTCATCCTATTACCCCTGAAGTTCTACAGCTCCCATGGGAGAGGGAACGAGAGCGTGTGGTTCCCATATCTCTGGATGTAATCAAGGAAAGACAATGGAACATATGAGTGTGTGTGTGTGTGTGTGTGTGTGTGTGTTTGTTCGGACAATGTCAATGACTAGCAGTGATGCTAATGACACAAATGGAGACGAAACAGACTTTGTGGCAATGTGTGTAGGATGAATAAGTATGTCTATGAAATCAATGCCTTCCTGCAGCCTAAAGGCCTCTGTTTGCGTGTGTGTGTGTGTGTGTGTGTGAGACATGAAATGAGTAATTCTCCTGAGTTCCTCTAATTAAAAACTTGTTCTTTCAGCCCTTTTCACTCTGTGGGAGAGCCGTGCGCTGAGATCGTGTTGAAACACAAGGAAAAAGTCACAGTGCTGAGAGAAGATGGAGATTCTGACTCAATGTTGTGGGCTTTGAGTTCTAGTCTTTTTTAATGGGTTTTGTGGTGGGAGATGGTGGGGAGTGGGAGAGCGTAACTATAATAATGTATTTTAATTCTTTGACTCAAAATGCGTAACCTTCTAACTTTAACATTAACCTTGCCTTTTATATAGAACCATATTTGTATAACAAATTCACAATTTACAGTCAATGTTACTTACTGTGAGGAAATGTTTATTTAGCATATTTGAGTAGCGTTTTTTGAAGGCAGTCCTGTATAAGAGTCAGTGGAAAGGCTCTAAGTTTTCCAGTAGGATGGATTTATTTAATAACACACACACACACACACACACACACACGTGTGTGTGTGTGTGTGTCAGTCATATTTTAACAATTTGCAGTACATAATTTATCTAAACAGAGTACATCCTAGCAGTGTCTCAACGTACTGTACCGCATATACGCTGCTACGTTTTCCTGACGTGTAAACATTTATTTATGTATTTTTTTCATCATTATAAGATAAAAAAATCATAAGTCAAACCAACGTAACTTAAAGACTACCTTTATATGTATGCACACGTACACTGCAATGCTGGTTAATAACGTGACAGGTTGTGTTTCTTTGTTTATCTTAATTTCAACAGAACAATGCTGGTAAGGCCTGGACGTGTTTTTTTGGAGCACAAAATTTAACTAAAAAAAGGATCAAATCTATCAAATCTATATACTATACACCCCCAGTGTCATACTTAGGAAATAAAATAACACTTGTTGCCAAATGACTGCAGTGAAATGGGAATAAAACACATTACGGTGTTGAAATTCTCACAGCAAATCCATTGGACAGTCACTCTGAGTAAAGGGTTTAATTCCTTTCTGAATTGTGGTAAGAAAATGTGTGTATTTGTGTGTAAGTATAAATGCCAGCTATTTCAGGATGTCAAAATATACTGACTTGAAAATGATGCTATTATGTCATCACATCTCATGTTTTTTCAAGCAGTTGTGAAAATTAAAGAAAAGCTTTATATCTTCAATGAATTTGTGTGTTTCTGGCTGACAAACAGATTAAGTAGCCTTCGTCTGCTAACAGTGACGATGTGTGAAGCATTTCAGGTGGGAACAGTTCCGTAGTAAGTGTGAATACGTGTTGTGCGTCTTGCTTTCACACTAGCCCACACACACACACAAATGAACGAGTGTAAGTTTCTGAGAAGAAGTGACACACCCACACACCTACATCTGTCTTCTTTTTGCTTTAGCTGATTAAATACAGGGCTTTTGTCCTCTGCGTGAGTCTTGCACACAGGACAAAATATTTGCCCCACAGCACATCCAACAGCGAAAGGAGTAGCAAAACAGATGAATGGAAAAAGGGGAAATTGGTGGGGGAAAAGAGGACTATGAAAGGAAAAAAAAGAGGTTTATTTGTGATGGGAGGAAAAAGATTATACTTTTACAATATTTATTTCTTAATGGATTGTGGTGTGTGATACAGATCCTACTTTCTACCTTTTTTCTTTTCTTTATTTTCCGGTGTGGTATACATTAAGCATGCCAAACCATGCTAAAGTGAATATTGTGTGTGATCTTTATTGATACATTTTGTTTACACCACAGAAATTTTTTCATCATTAAAGAATGAGAAGCACTTTTTTATTCATTTGGAGTTATTGTCAAAGTAGAAGAAAGTATAGTTTTGTAACATACCAACACATGGCAGCACAATGTTTCACGCACAGTCATAGGGGGCACTCAGCTGGTGCTATTCTTACCACGTGTGTTACCATGTCTGTTATTCTGACCATGTGTGCCCCCTTTTACCGAGCTCTCTTTACACGTTTTACACGTGGAAATAAAATTATCTCACTTCTGCACCCACCCTACTCTCCAGAATTGGCTCCTGCATACTTCGCTTTTCTTCCGAAGATGAGGTTTCCGCTTAAAGGTCGCCGTTTTGACACCACTGTGGAGATCCAGTGCGAATCGCATCGAAACTTGATATAAATCAGACTATAACTCTTGATTTTTACAAAGCAAACTTGGAAAGTTCTAATTTATGTGTTTCAGGAAGAGGTAGGTCTTCAACCGTCGCTTAAAATAGCCAGGGACTCTGTTGTACGGACATCTAGGGGAAGTTCATTCCACCACTTTGGTGCCAGAATAGAGAAGAGCCTTGAAGTATACTTACCTTTCATTCTGAGAGAAGGTAGTACCAGCCAAACAGTGCTGGAGGATCTCAGACAGCGTGGTGCAGTGTGAGGAGTGATGAGGTCTATGTGGTAAGATGGTGCTGGCCTATTTTTGGCCTTGTAGACAAGCTGAATCTGATATGTGCAGCTACTGGACGCTAGTGAAGGGAGCGCAGCAGTGGGGTGGTGTGGGAGTTATGGTGCTGACACTGGAACCTCCTTCCACACAACACCATGCATGACGATATAAGCTTTAATGTTCTTATATGCTATAGCAAAAAGGGAGGTGGAATTTTAGTGCTTAAGGCATTCAATCTGAAGGTTGTGAGTTCAAATCCCAGCCACACCAAACTGCCACTCCTGGGCCTTCCCAGGGCCCTTAACTCAATAGCTGCTCAGTTGTATGAATGAGATCAATTTAAATGTAAAAATATTCAAGATGAACCATTTAAACCACACAAATCAAAGCGTGTATATTTGCAGTCTGCTATTTTTTATTTCCGATGAATTAATGTTAAATAATATTCTGTCTGACCCGCCACATTTGTGACTCGCACTGGATATGTTTTTGTTTTCTATGTATATAAGTAGGTTGTCAGTTCATCTTTGTGACCTCAGTGATGAGTCAGATTTAATCAATCAGTAGGATTCCAGGAACCCAACTAATTCTTAATCCTAATTCTTTTTCCTCAAATATTTTATTGTTTGATGTTACTTTAAATAGAATAATATCAAGGGAGGTGGTAGGAGGTGGTAGCTCAATGGTTAAGGTTTTGAACTTTGGATCAGAAGATCATGAGTTCAAATCCCAGTACTACCAAAGTTGTCACTACTGGGCTCTTGAGCAAAGCCCTTAACCCTCAACTGCATAATTATAAGTCACTCTGAATAAGGGTATCTGCCAAATACCATAAATGTAAATGATGTTTATTGCACGTCGAGTGTTGTGCTCACATAGTGCACAAAAATAACACAATACATGTTTTATTTTTTTTTATTTTTTATTAAAATGCATCAAAAACTACATTGTTTGCACACAATGAAGGTAGACTATAGCAGAGCATGGTACAGAGTCAAAAAAATTACAATATACAGTGAATGAAAAACACTATTTGTTCTTTAGGAAATGAGCCACCAAACACTTGGCGCTATACTCAACACACACGACACAACTGTTTGTACAGCTTGAGATGAACCTTTTAGTCCTATCGTTTTTGGCTCTTTGGGCATGCAAGTCACCGGACTAGCCATGAAAATTACAAAATGCCTCGATTTAATAAATACACAGATTTGGTCATTTGTCTAAGCTAAGAGACTGGATGATGGGTCGATGTACACATAGATGGATGTAACTATAAAGTTTTCTGCTTGTGCTTTCGTTATACATCGACCAGCCATGAAGGGCTATAAGGCATATTGTGTGTGTCATGGATGTTTCCTGAGTCATATTGACTGGATTGTCATTAGCAAAGATCGCAAGCCCAAATCTGGAAGCATGGACTTAAACTTAACAATATGAATCGCATCGAGAAAGTGATTCCACGTTGCAGAGGCACTCGCTTCCTAGATTTAATTCTTTTATATAATTAAACGACAGCTTCCTCGTTCCTCTATTGTACAGGAACTTCTCTCGCTCGTTTGCTCAGTGTGAACCACGGCCCCGGGCTCAGGACGTTAATTATGTACAAACGACAAAAGAAAAAGAGACGAAGCGGCGTCACAAAGGCTTCAAAGTGGCTTTGGAGCGGAGCGAACAAAGAAGGCGGCATTAGGAGAACCAGTGGCCTAAAGAATGGCTGGCGGTCGCTGAAAGACGATCTCACTCCCACACTCCTCGGCACATACTCGCTCTTTTCGTCCTGGTTCTCCCTTCAGGTAGGGAGAGCAGGTGTGGTGGAGTGTGAGCGGCTGGGAAAGGCCTCTGGCTGCTCAACTATTGTGCACAAGACACACACACACACACAAACCTGAAAGGAAGGGAGGAACATATTTCTGGCCACTTTATTTCCACTGTGCAAGCTGTGTGTGGTTTTGTCATTGAAATAATGAGAGATGATCAATTTCATATGTAGTTATCATCTATCGTTTCAGTTGCCTCATTGATGTGAGGAAAGATGGGTAATTAAGGCGCTTAAAGCTACGTGTGTTCTTCATTCTTTACGAGGCTAGGGTGACATCATTAAATGTAACACTTTGGGCAACAAAAGGAAAGCGAGCCATCGTGCCTGGAAGTATATTCGATTATGAGTTATCATTACAATGAAATTTGACCTCTTTGGACTTGTTTTTTCATGGATAAGATTTCCTGGGATTTTATTTTGAGGGCTTTTCCTTTTTTTTTTTAAATAGAATGTTTTAGTGCACTGGAGCTACATAGGAAAAAAATACATTATGTTTAAAATTGGTAATCATTTCATAATTTAGAAATAATATATTACAGTAGCATGACTGGCAATCTTATATTAAATCATAGAATTGACAAAATACAAAAAAAAAGCTAAAAAAGAAATTAGATAAAAACAAAAGATAAATGCTTTTTTGTCATCCTGGAAACCTTAAGAATAATCATAGAGCTGGCTCAAATAAATTAAAGAAACCCAAACCATATTACTTAGTTTAGACAAAAAATTATGGCTTGAAACAAACAGAAAACAAAACAAAACAAATTATTACTGTAAGAACTGTTCATACAACAATTGTTCATGATTGTGGTAGACAAATAAAAAAACATACAAAAAAAAAACAACTGCATTCATTTCGTACGCTTAATATCAATGCTGTACCGTCAAAAAGGTAAAAGCTGATTGTAGCCATAAATAAATCGATTACTTTGTCCCAATGCAGCATGTCCTCAGGCTTTCTTGAATGTCAAAGGTCATTCTCTGAACTTCCTGAAGTGTCTGTTTTTTGGTTTGGCCATAACTCCTGCTATTATCCAGCTGCTCTTGTTACGGAATAAATCTAAAGGTCAGTCTGTTAGAGTCTGTGCTATTTTTTTTACATGAACTTCTTTTTCCACTCAGTTCAGTCTTAAAGCACATCAAGCCTCGTGAAATACATGGTATACCATTTAAACAACTGAAAGATACTGTCTCTGAAGGAAATGAAAGCAAAATGGAGGGGGGGTTAGACTTGACTGAACATGCAACTCTTCTGTCGTTCTCTCCTTCCTCAGTAAGGCCTCCAGACGGACTCGTCCATTCGTCCTGTTGTGCTCATGGCACTCGGCGAGTTGCTGTGGCTGCCGTCGGCCTCCACGCCATCGCTGCCACCGAGCAGGCTGCCGGCTCCTCCTCCTGACCCCGAACCTCCACCGGCCGCCGTGCAGGAAGTCAGCATGCGGGTGGGTGAGCGCTCTCCGACCGTGCTCCCGGCGGTGCCGCCTGCAGAAACCATGGAGAACTGGTAGGAGCCTGCTGATCCGGTGCCGTAGTACAGGTGGTAGGGGGACGAGTTGGTCTGGAAGTGCGAGCTCTGGTTTTGGTTTCCAGGGTATGGAGGGGGCAGGTAGGTTGTATAGCGAGTGGAAGCAGGAACACCTGTTACGCTGAGACCCCCGATGGTTGCACTGGATGGGTTGGTGGAGTAGGTGAAGGGGCCTGGGTAGTGCATGTGAGGGTCAGAGAACCGCGGCGCCGTGAGAGGAGACAGGGAGGGAAACGAGGTGCGCTGCTGGAACAGATCCGTACCTGAGAGAGAGAAACGGAAATAGACATTTCTGGTCAGTGACAGGAATCCTGCTAAAAATATACACCTTTAGAATATCACTGATGTCTAATATGCACAGCATCACA